>NC_088413.1:8767210-8776242 GCF_034236695.1 Oncorhynchus nerka | reverse complement strand
AGTCTAACAGTCTAATAGTCTAATAGTCTAGTAGTCTAACAGTCTAACAGTCTAGTAGTCTAGTAGTCTAACAGTCTAACAGTCTAACAGTCTAACAGTCTAGTAGTCTAACAGTCTAGTAGTCTAACAGTCTAATAGTCTAATAGTCTAATAGTCTAACAGTCTAGTAGTCTAGTAGTCTAACAGTCTAACAGTCTAATAGTCTAGTAGTCTAACAGTCTAACAGTCTAATAGTCTAGTAGTCTAACAGTCTAACAGTCTAATAGTCTAACAGTCTAATAGTCTAGTAGTCTAACAGTCTAATAGTCTAGTAGTCTAACAGTCTAATAGTCTAGTAGTCTAACAGTCTAATAGTCTAGTAGTCTAACAGTCTAATAGTCTAGTAGTCTAACAGTCTAACAGTCTAATAGTCTAACAGTCTAACAGTCTAATAGTCTAGTAGTCTAACAGTCTAATAGTCTAGTAGTCTAACAGTCTAACAGTCTAACAGTCTAATAGTCTAACAGTCTAATAGTCTAGTAGTCTAACAGTCTAATAGTCTAGTAGTCTAACAGTCTAATAGTCTAGTAGTCTAACAGTCTAGTAGTCTAGTAGTCTAACAGTCTAGTCTAATAGTCTAGTAGTCTAACAGTCTTAATAGTCTAGCAGTCTAACAGTCTCAATAGTCTAGCAGTCTAATAGTCTAGTAGTCTAACAGTCTAACAGTCTAGTAGTCTAGCAGTCTAACAGTCTAGTAGTCTAACAGTCTAATAGTCTAGTAGTCTAACAGTCTAATAGTCTAGTAGTCTAACAGTCTAATAGTCTAGTAGTCTAACAGTCTAACAGTCTAATCAGTCTAGTAGTCTAACAGTCTAACAGTCTAACAGTCTAATAGTCTAGTAGTCTAACAGTCTAATAGTCTAGTAGTCTAACAGTCTAATAGTCTAGTAGTCTAACAGTCTAATAGTCTAGTAGTCTAACAGTCTAATAGTCTAGTAGTCTAACAGTCTAACAGTCCAGTAGTCTAACAGTCTAACAGTCTAACAGTCTAATAGCTAACATCAACAGTCCAATAGTCTAGTAGTCTAACAGTCTAATAGTCTAGTAGTCTAACAGTCTAATAGTCTAGTAGTCTAACAGTCTAATAGTCTAGTAGTCTAACAGTCTAATAGTCTAGTAGTCTAATAGTCTAACAGTCTAACAGTCTAGTAGTCTAACAGTCTAACAGTCTAATAGTCTAACAGTCTAACAGTCTAACAGTCTAATAGTCTAGTAGTCTAACAGTCTAATAGTCTAGTAGTCTAACAGTCTAACAGTCTAACAGTCTAACAGTCTAATAGTCTAACAGTCTAACAGTCTAGTAGTCTAACAGTCTAATAGTCTAGTAGTCTAACAGTCTAATAGTCTAGTAGTCTAACAGTCTAATAGTCTAGTAGTCTAACAGTCTAATAGTCTAGTAGTCTAACAGTCTAACAGTCTAGTAGTCTAATAGTCTAACAGTCTAACAGTCTAACAGTCTAACAGTCTAGTAGTCTAATAGTCTAACAGTCTAACAGTCTAATAGTCTAGTAGTCTAACAGTCTAATAGTCTAGTAGTCTAACAGTCTAGTAGTCTAACAGTCTAATAGTCTAGTAGTCTAACAGTCTAATAGTCTAGTAGTCTAACAGTCTAATAGTCTAGTAGTCTAACAGTCTAATAGTCTAGTAGTCTAATAGTCTAACAGTCTAACAGTCTAGTAGTCTAACAGTCTAACAGTCTAATCGTCTAACAGTCTAACAGTCTAACAGTCTAATAGTCTAGTAGTCTAACAGTCTAATAGTCTAGTAGTCTAACAGTCTAACAGTCTAGTAGTCTAATAGTCTAGTAGTCTAGTAGTCTAACAGTCTAACAGTCTAGTAGTCTAACAGTCTAGTAGTCTAACAGTCTAATAGTCTAGTAGTCTAACAGTCTAACAGTCTAATAGTCTAGTAGTCTAACAGTCTAATAGTCTAGTAGTCTAACAGTCTAATAGTCTAGTAGTCTAATAGTCTAGTAGTCTAACAGTCTAACAGTCTAATAGTCTAGTAGTCTAACAGTCTAGCAGTCTAGCAGTCTAACGAGTCTAATCGTCTCCAATAGCCCAATAGCTCCAGTAGTCTAACAGTCTAGTAGTCTAGTAGTTTAACAGTCTAATAGTCTGGTAATCTAACCCAGTCTAATGGTCTATTGGTCTAACCCAGTCCTGAGAAAGCGGTCTGGTCACAATGGTGCGAGTAGTGCGGCGGTCACAACGGTCTGGTAGTGCAACGGTGCAGTAGGGTCTGGCGGTCTGGTCTGGTAGTGCAACGGTGCAACGGTCTATGCAGTGCAGCCCAGTGCAACGGTCTGGCCGGTCTGTTGGTCACAACGGTGGCACGGTCGCAACGGTCACAGTGCTGGCGGTGCAACGGTCTGGCGGTCTGGCGGTCTGATGGTCTAGTGGTCAACGGTCCCAGTGCAACGGTCACAACGGTCTGGCGGTCGGTCTGGCCAGTGCGGCGATGCAACGGTCTGGTGGTCACAACGGTCTAGTGGTCTAGTGGTCACAGCGGTCTAATGGTCTAGTAGTCTGGCAGTCTAGTAGTCCTGGGCAGTGCAACGGTGCAACGGTCACAATGGGTCACAACGGTCACAACGGTCTGGCTGTCTGGTGGTCTGGCGGTCTGGTAGTGCAACGGTCTGTGGTCTGGTAATCTGGCGTGCAGCCCAGTGCAGGCAGTGCAACGGTCACAACGGTCTGGTATTCTGTGGTCTGAGTGGTCACAGCGGTCACAACGGTCTGGTGGTCTGGCGGTCTGGCGGTCTAGCTTGGTCTATTGGTCTGGTAGTGCAACGGTCACAACGGTCTGGTCTGGCTGGTGCAACGGTCTGGCCGGGTCTGATGGTCACAACGGTCTAACTGATCCCAACGGTCACAAAAGTCCTGTGGTCTGGTAGTCTAATGGTCGTGGTCACAACAGTCTAACGGTCTGTAGTCTGGTAGTCTGGCATTCACAATAATTCTGTGGTCTGACGGTCTGTGGTCTGGTGGTCTGGCGGTCTGGTCTGGCATGCAGTGCAGCGGTCTGGTCAGTGCAACGGTCTGGTGATCTGGTGCAGTGCAGCAGTGCAATCACAACGGTCGGTCACAGTGCAACGGTCACAGTGCACAGTCTGTGGTCTGGTTTGGTCACGGCGGTCTGTGGTCTGGTGGTCACAACAGTCTAACGTCACAATCTGGCGGTCTGGTGTGCAACGGTCTACGGTGCAGTGCAACGGTCACAATAGTGCGGCGTGCGGTCACAACGGTCTGTGGTCTGGTGCAGTGGTCTGGTGGTGCAGTGCGTCTGTGCAGCGGTCACGGCGGTGCTGTGGTCTGTGTGCAGTGGTCTGGCGGTCTGGTCTGTGGTCACAACGGTCACGAGTGCAGTGCTGGTGCAGTGCAGCGGTGCTGGTGCAGTCAGTGACGGTGCACAACGGTCGGTGGTGGTCACAACGGTCTGGTCGGCGAAGTTGGTCTGCAGTGCAACGGTCTGGTGGTCTAGCAGTGCAGTCACAACGGTCTAACGGTCTGGTAGTCTGCAGTGCGTGCAACGGTCTGGCGGTCACAGTGCTGGCGATCACAACGGTCTATTGCAGTGCAACGGTGCACATGCAACGATGGTCACAACGGTCTGGTCTGGTGGTGCAACGGTCTAATGGTCTGGTAGTCAACGGTTGCAACGGTCTGGTCACAACGGTCTGGTCTAACGGTCTGGTCACAGTAGTCTAACGGTCTGGTCAGGTCTGGTCACAACGGTCTAACAGTCTGATGGTCTGGTAACGGTCTGGTCTGGCGGTCTGGTCTGGTCTGGCAACGGTCTGGTCTGGTCTGGTAGTCGGTGCTATTGCAGTGCTGGTAATCTAGTCTAGTCAGTGCGGCGAGTCTAGTAGTCTGCAGTCTGTCACAACGTCTGGTGTCTGTGTAGTCTGGTAGTGCAACGGTGCACAACGGTGCTGGTGGTCACAACGGTGCAGTGCAACGGTCTGGTAGTGCAACGGTCTGTGGTCTGTTGGTCAGCGGTCTGGCTGGTCTGGTGGTCGGCAGTCACAACGGTCTGGTAGTGCAGTGCACAACGGTCACAACGTGCAATCTGGCGTGCAGTGCAACGGTCACGGCGGTCTGGTCTGGTGGTGCTGTGCGGTCTGTGGTCTGGTGCAGCGTGCAGTGCTGTGGTCTGTGTCCAGCAGTGGCACGGTCTGGTCTGGTCTGGTGGTGCAGGCTGGCAGTGCCCCGGTCAACGGTCTGGTTGGTCTGGTCTGAGTGCGGTCGCGACGGTCACAACGGTCTGGTGGTGCAGTGCAACGGTGCTAACGGTCTGTGTAGTGCAGCGGTCTGTGAGTGCGGCGGTGCAGTGCGGCGTGCAGCCCGTGCAACGTTTGGCAGTGCAGTAGTCTAACGGTCTAGTGCAGTCTGGCGGTCTGGTGGTCTGGCGGTCTGGTGGTCTGGTGGTCTGGTGCAGTCAGCGGTCTGGTAGTCCCACAGGTCTGGTGGTCTGGTAGTCTAACGGTCTAACGGTCCCAGCGGTCTGTGGTCTAGTGGTCCAGTGCAGCGGTCTGGTCTGGTCTGGCGGTCTGGTCACGGTCTGGTCACAACGGTCTGGTAGTCCTCTGGTCAGTCTGGCAGTCTATTGCGTCTGGTGGTCTGGCAGTGCTATCTGGCGGTCTGCAGTAGTGCAACGTCTAGTAGGTCTGGTAGTCTGTGCGGTGCTAGCGGTCTAACAACGGTCTGCAGTCTAGTGCAGTCTCGGTCAGTGCAGGTCTGGTGCAGTGCAGCGATCTGGTGCAGTGCAGTGGTCAGTGCAACGGTGCTGGCAGTCTGGCAGCAGTCTGGTCAGGTCTGGCGGTGGCGGTCTGGTAGTCTGTGGTCTGGTAGGTCTGGCGGTCACTACGGTCTGGCGGTCTGGCGGTCAATGGTCTGGTAGTCTAACGGTCAGTGGTCAGTGTCACAACGGTCACAACGGTCTGGTGGTCTGGCAGTCTGGTCTCTAGTGATGCAACGGTCTGTGGTCTGGTGGTCTGGCGGTCTAACGGTCTGGTGCAACTGGTGGTCTAACGGTCTGGTCAACGGTCTCTGGTCAGTGCGGTCAACGGTCTGGTCTGTGGTCTGGTGGTCACAACGGTCTGGGTCTGTGGTCACAACGGTCTAACGGTCACAACGGTCTGGCGGTCTAACGGTCACAACGGTCTGGTCTGTGCGGTCTGGTCGGTCTAACGGTCTGTGGTCTGGCGGTCTACGGTCTGTGGTCTGGTAGTCTGGTCAGTGGTCACAACGGTCTGGCGGTCTGTGGTCACAACGGTCTGGTCACAACGGTCTGGTCTGGTCTGGTCACAACGGTCTGGTCTGGTGGTCACAACGGTCTGGCGGTCTGGCGGTCTGGTCACAACGGTCACAACGGTCTGGTCTGGCGGTCTGGTCAGGTCTGGTCACAACGGTCTGGCTGGTCTGCGGTCGTCACAACGGTCTGTGGTCTGGTCACAACGGTCACAACGGTCTGGGTCACAACGGTCTGGTCACAACGGTCTGGTCTAACGTCTGTGGTCAACGGTCTAACGGTCTGGTCTGGTCTGGCGGTCTGGTAGTCTGTGGTCTGGTAGTCACAACGGTCTGGGTCTGGCGGTCTGGGTCAGTCACAACGGTCACAACGGTCTGGTCACAAGTCGGTCACAACGGTCTGGGTCTGGTAGTCTGGTCAGGTCTGGTAGTCACAACGGTCTGTCACAACGGTCTGGTCTGGTGCAACGGTCTGGTCTGGTGGTCTAACGGTCTAACGGTCTGGTCACAACGGTCACAACGGTCTGGTCTGGTCTGGTCGGTCACAATCCCAACGGTCTGGTCTGTCACTAACGGTCTGGTCTGGTGGTCTGGTCACAGGCGGTCTGGGTCACAACGGTCTGGTCTGGTGGTCTGGCGGTCTGGTGGTCTGGTGGTCACAACGGTCTGGTGGTCTGGTCTGGTCACAACGGTCTGGGTCTGTCTGGTCTGGCGGTCTACGGTCTGGTCACAACGGTCAGGTCTGGTGGTCTGGCAGGTCTGGGTCTGGTGGTCTGGCGGTCTGGCGGTCACAACGGTCAGGTCTGGCGGTCTGTGGTCACAATGCTTGGTCACGGTCTGGTCTGGTAGTCTGGTCTTGGTCTGGTGGTCAGGTCTGGGTCTGGTGGTCTGGTCGGTCACAACGGTCGGTAGTCTGGTGGTCACAACGGTCTGGTCTAACGGTCTGGTCAACGGTCTGGGTCTGGTAGTCTGGCGGTCTGGGTCTGGTGGTCTGGCAATCAACGGTCTGGTCTGGTCTGGTCTGGTCTGGCAACGGTCTGGTCACAACGGTCTGGCGGTCTGCAGTCTGGTGGTCTGGCGGTCTGGCGGTCTGGTCACAACGGTCTAACGGTCTGGTCAGTCACAACGGTCTGGCTGGTGGTCTGGCGGTCTGGCGGTCTGGTGCAACGGTCACAACGGTCTGGTCTGGGTGGTCTGTGGTCTGGTGGTCACAACGGTCACAACGGTCTGGTGCAACGGTCTGCAGCGGTCTGGCGGGTCTGGCGGTCTGGTCAACGGTCTGGGTCACAACGGTCTGCAACGGTCTGGTCTGGTCATTCTGGGTCACAACGGTCACAACGGTCTGGTCTGGTCAGTGCAGTGCACGGTCTGGCTGGTCTGGTAGTCTGGCAGTCTGCAACGGTCACAACGGTCTGGTCTGGTAGGTCTGGGTCACAACGGTCTGGTCTGTGCGGTCTGTGGTCTGTCTGGTCACAACGGTCTGGTGGTCTGGTCTGCAGTCTGGTACGTCTGTCACAACGGTCTGGTCGTCTGGGTCTGGTCTGGTCTGGTCACAACGGTCTGGTGGTCACAACGGTCACAATGGTCTGGTGTCAGCAACGGTCTGGGTCTGGTAGTCTGGCGGTCTGGTCTGGTCTGGTCACAACGGTCTGGTCTGTCTGGTCTGGTCTGGTCTCTGGTCTGGCGGTCTGGTAGTCTGGCGGTCTGGGTCTGGTCTGGCAACTGGCTGGTCTGGCGGTCTGGGTCTGGGTCTGGCGGTCTGTCTGGTCTGGTCGGTCTGGTCACAACGGTCTGGTCTGGTCTGTCACAACGGTCTGGCAATGGTCTGGGTCTGGTCACAACGGTCTGGTGGTCTGGTCTGGCGGTCACAACTGGTCACAACGGTCACAACTGGTCACAACGGTCTGTGGTCTGGTCTGGCGGTCTGGTAGTCTGGTAGTCTAACGGTCTGTGGTCTGGTAGTCAACGGTCTGGTCTGGTCACAACGGTCTGGTCACAACGGTCTGTGGTCTGGTCTGGTCAACGGTCTGGTAGTCTAACGGTCTGGTCTGGTCTGGTCTGGTAGTCACAACGGTCTGGTCAGTGCAGTCGGTCGGTCTGTGGTCTGGTAGTCTGTGCAGTCGGTCTGTGGTCTGGCAACGTCTGTCACAACGGTCTGACGGTCTGGTGGTCTAGCGGTCTGTGGTCTGGTGTCCCACGGTCTGGCGGTCTGGTGGTCTGTCCCAGTCACAACGGTCACAACGGTCTGGTGGTGCAACGGTCTGGTAGTCTGGTGGTCTGGTCAGGTCAGTGCAACGGTCTGGCGGTCTGGCGGTCTAAGTGGTCTGGTGGTGCCAACGGTCTAATAGGTCTAGCAGTCTAGTGTCTGGTGTCAGGTCTAACGGTCTAATAGTCTAATGGTCTGCGGTCTAACGGTCTGGCTAGTCTGGTCACAACGGTCTGGTGGTCTGGCAGTGGTCTGGCAGTCTGTGGTCTGTGCGGTCTGGCGGTCTGGCGGTCTGGTGGTCTGGCGGTCTGTGGTCTGGTGGTCTGGCGGTCTGTGGTCTGTGCGGTCTAGTGTCTGTAGTGCAGTGCAATGCAACGGTCTGGTGGTCTAACGGTCTGGTCTGGTGCTGGTGCTAACGGTCTGTGGTCTGGCGGTCACAACGGTCTGGTCGCGGTCTGGCAGTCTGTCAGTCTGGTGCAGTGCTAACGGTCTAAGGTCTGGTGGTCTGGTCTGGCAGTCTGGTTGGTCACAACGGTCACAATGGTCTGGTAGTCACAGCGGTCTGGGTCTCTGGTGATTCGGCGGTCTGGCGATCTGGGTCTGGTCTGACGGTCTGGTGGTCTGGTCACAGTGGTCTGGCGGTCTGGTCAGGTCTGCAGTGCAGTAGTCAGTCAACGGTCTGCAGTCTTGCAGCGGTCTGTGGTCTGGTGGTCTGGTAGTCTAACGGTCTGGTCTGGTAGTCTGGCGGTCTAGTAGTCTGGTGGTCTAACGGTCTAGTGAGTCACAATGGTCTGGCAGTCTGGCGGTCTGGTGCAGTCACAACGGTCTGTGGTCTGGTCACTGGCGGTCTGGTGGTCTGGTGGTCTAACGGTCTGGTAGTCTAACTGGTGGTCAACGGTCACAGTGCGGTCACGGTCTGGTAGTCACAAGGTCTAGTGGTCTGTGTAGTCTAACGGTCTGGTGGTCTGGCAGTCTGCAGGTCTGGTAGTCTGGTCTGTGGTCTGTGGTCACAGCGGTCTGGTCTGTGGTCACAACGTGCAGTGTCTGTGGTCCCGGTGGTCTGGCTGGTCTGGTAGTCAGTGCAGTCTGGTCTGGTAGTCTGCAGTGCAACGGTCTGGTGGTCTGGCGGTCTAACGGTCTGGTCACAACGGTCTGGCGGTCTGGTCTGTGGTCACAGCGGTCTGGTCTGGTCGGTCTGGTCTGGCAGTCTGTTGGTCACAACGGTCTAACAACGGTCTGGTCTGGTCTGGTCTGTGGTCTGGGTCTGGTCTGTGGTCTGGTCTAATGGTCTGGTCTGGTCACAACGGGTCTGTGGTCTGGTCTGGCAGTCTGGTCACAACGGTCTGGCAACGGTCTGGTCTGTGGTCTGGGTCACAACGTGCAAATGGTCTGGTGGTCTGGTCTGGCGGTCACAACGGTCTGGTCTAACGGTCTGGCAATCACAACGGTCTGGTCTAACGGTCTGGTAGTCACAACGGTCTAGTAGTCTGGCGGTCTGTGGTCTACGGTGGTCACAACGGTCTGCAGTGGTCTGG
>NC_088413.1:8749466-8766710 GCF_034236695.1 Oncorhynchus nerka | reverse complement strand
TTTATCCATATATAAACATATATTTATCAATTTATAACTATATACAGGTATATAACCATATATTTATCCATGTATAACCATATATTTATCCATATATCCAATTTATAATATATAACATATATTTATCCATATATAACCATATATTGATCCATATTTATCCATATATAACCATATATTTATCCATATATAACCATATAATTATCCATATATAACCATATATTGATCCAATAATAACCATATATTGATCCATATATGACCATATATTTATCCATATATAACCATATATTGATCCATATGTAACCATATATTGATCCATATATAACCATATATTTATCCATATACAACCATATATTTATCCATATATAACCATATATTGATCCATATGTAACCATATATTGATCCATATATAACCATATATTTATCCATATACAACCATATATTGATCCATATATAACCATATATTTATCCATATACAACCATATATTTATCCATATACAACCATATATTTATCCATATTTAACTATATATACAGTGGGGCAAAGAAGTATTTAGTCAGCCACCAATTGTGCAAGTTCTCCCACTTAAAAAGATGAGAGAGGCCTGTGATTTTCATCATAGGTACACTTCAACTATGACAGACAAAATGAGAGAAAAGAAAATCCTGAAAATCACATTGTAGGATTTTTAATGGATGTATTTAAATGATTAAATAAGTATTTGGTCACCTACAAACAAGCAAGATTTCTGGATCTCACAGACAGTGTACCTATGATAAAAATTACAGGCCTCTCTCATCTTGTGTACCACGGTACTACATAGTACATGTTAGTACTACTAGTCATGGTACTACATAGTACATGGTAGTACTACTAGTCATGGTACTACATAGTACATGTTAGTACTACTAGTCATGGTACTACATAGTACATGTTAGTTCTACTAGTCATGGTACTACATAGTACATGTTAGTACTACTAGTCATGGTACTACATAGTACATGTTAGTACTACTAGTCATGGTACTACATAGTACATGTTAGTACTACTAGTCATGGTACTACATAGTACATGTTAGTACTACTAGTCATGGTACTACATAGTACATGTTAGTACTACTAGTCATGGTACTACATAGTACATGTTAGTACTACTAGTCATGGTACTACATAGTACATGGTAGTACTACTAGTCATGGTACTACATAGTACATGTTAGTACTACGAGTCATGGTACTACATAGCACATGTTAGTTCTAGTAGTCATGGTACTACATAGTACATGTTAGTACTACTAGTCATGGTACTACATAGTACATGTTAGTACTACTAGTCATGGTACTACATAGTACATGGTAGTACTACGAGTCATGGTACTACATAGCACATGGTAGTACTACTAGTCATGGTACTACATAGTACATGTTAGTACTACGAGTCATGGTACTACATAGCACATGTTAGTTCTAGTAGTCATGGTACTACATAGTACATGTTAGTACTACTAGTCATGGTACTACATAGTACATGTTAGTTCTACTAGTCATGGTACTACATAGTACATGTTAGTACTACTAGTCATGGTACTACATAGTACATGTTAGTACTACGAGTCATGGTACTACATAGCACATGTTAGTTCTAGTAGTCATGGTACTACATAGTACATGTTAGTACTACTAGTCATGGTACTACATAGTACATGTTAGTACTACTAGTCATGGTACTACATAGTACATGGTAGTACTACTAGTCATGGTACTACATAGTACATGGTAGTACTACTAGTCATGGTACTACATAGTACATGTTAGTACTACGAGTCATGGTACTACATAGTACATGTTAGTACTACTAGTCATGGTACTACATAGTACATGGTAGTACTACTAGTCATGGTACTACATAGTACATGTTAGTACTACGAGTCATGGTTTACATAGTACATGTTAGTACTAGTCATGGTACTACACACATGGTAGTACTATAGTCATGGTACTACATAGTACATGTTAGTACTACAAGTCATGGTACTACATAGTACATGTTAGTACTACTAGTCATGGTACTACATAGCACATAGTTCTACAGTCATGGTACTACATAGTACATGTTAGTACTACTAGTCATGGTACTACATAGTACATGTTAGTACTCGAGTCATGGTACCACATAGTACATGTTAGTACTACTATCATGGTACTACATAGACATGTTAGTACTACGAGTCATGGTACTACATAGCACATGTTAGTTCTACTCCATCCCCATGGCCATCCACACCAGAAGACATTTAGTACTCCATCCCCATGGTCCACACATAGAAGACATGTTAGTACATGATCCCCATGGTACTGACATCCTACATGTTAGTATTCTACTAGTCATGGTATACATAGTACATGTTAGTACTACTAGTCATGTACACATAGTACATTTTAGTACTACTAGTCATGGTACACATAGTACATGTTAGTACATTGTATTCATGGTTCACACATAGCACATGTTAGTTCTACTAGTCATGGTACTACAGATAGTACATGTGCTAGTACTACTCCCCATGGTACACCAGAAGTACATGTTACACTACTAGTCATGGAGCTACATAGTACATGTTAGTACTTTAGTCATGGTACTACATAGTACATGTTAGTCGCTCCAGTCATGGTACTACATAGCACATGTTAGTTCTACTAGTCATGGTACTACATACACATGTTGGTTTAGTCATTCTATACATTACATGTTAGTACTACTAGTCATGGTACTACATAGTCCACACCAGTTAGTACTACTAGTCATGGTACTACATAGTACATGTTACCTCCAGTCATGGTACTACATAGAAGACATGTTAGTACTCGAGTCATGGTACTACACACCACAAGACAGTACTACAGTATAAGGTGACAGCACCATGTTAGAAACACGTCTGAGGGAGAAAATACATGATTATTTGAAGTCCTACCATAGGAGAGTCACACTGCTGTATACACACATAATATACAACAAGGTTCACCAACTGGCCCCCTGCATGTTATTTGGCCACACCAGAAGACATTCTAACCCCCCAAAAAAAAAACAATATAGATATTTATTTATTTATTCTTAGAATGTCATCATGTCGGTTTTAAAAATGTAAACAATATTTGAAATGATTCAGTTTAAAGCCTTATTATTATAATGTATCTGTTTGGACTTGTTGTGGTCATTTTTACAGTCTACAAAATGTTCCTTGTTCCCCATTGGCCGTCCACACCAGAAGACATTCTATCTCCATCCCCATTGGCCGTCCACACCAGAAGACATTCTATCTCCATCCCCATTGGCCGTCCACACCAGAAGACATTCTATCTCCATCCCCATTGGCCGTCCACACCAGAAGACATTCTATCTACACTGTACGTTGACATTAGTGGGTACAACGCTGTACAGGACATAGTCTAGTTCTACCTCCATCCCCATTGGCCATCCACACCAGAAGACATTCTACCTCCATCCCCATTGGCCATCCACACCAGAAGACATTCTATCTCCATCCCCATTGGCCGTCAACTGATCCTTCCTCCAAATCATTCCAATGATCTGACACTAACTGCTCTGGATAAATGTGTCTGTTAAAAAATCACTAACATGTAAAAAAAATGTAATTTCTATCAATCAATCAATCAATCTATTGATTTGTAACTGTCCTCTTCACTGTATTAAACAAGGATTCTCAGTCCTTAAATGAGACTTCTCCTCTAGCTTGGTCATCATGACGATGTTGGCCGTGTGCTGTTCCCAAACCAGTCTCCAGAAGTCACAGAAGGTCTCGGGAGAGAGCTCCTGCGATTCGCGATGTAGGCGTTTTGACGGTAAAGCCATCAATGTAGTTGGCATTGATGTAGTCGCTGCCTGGGATACCTGGAGGAGGGGAGAGAGAGGGAGGGAGAGAGAGGGAGGGAGAGGGAGGGAGAGAGAGGGAGGGAGAGGGGAGGGAGAGAGAGGGAAAGAGAGAGAGGGAGGGAGAGAGAGAGGGAGGGAGAGAGGGAGAGGGAGAGGGGAGGGAGAGAAAGAGAGGGAGGGAGAGAGGGAGGGAGAAAGAGGGGAGGGAGAGGGGAGGGAGAGAGAGGGAGGGAGAGGGGAGGAGAGAGAGAGAGGGAGGGAGGAGAGGGGAGGGAGAGAGAGGGAGGGAGAGGGAGGGAGAGGGGAGGGAGAGAGAGGGAAAGAGAGAGAGGAGGGAGAGGGGAGGGAGAGAGAGGGGAAAGAGAGAGAAGAGAGGAGAGGAGGGGAGAGAGGGAGGGAGAGGGGAGGAGAGAGAGAGGGAGGGAGAGAGGGAGGGAGAGAGAGGAGAGGGAGGAGGGAGGGAGAGAGGGAGAAATAAGGAGGGAGAGAGAGGGAAAGAGAGAGAAGTGGGGGAGGGAGAGAGAGGGGAGGGAGAGGGAAGGGAGAGAGAGGGAGGGAGAGAGAAGTGGAGGGAGGGAGAGATACATTTGTAATGTCCTTATGGTTTTCACACTTCTGTGTGTAACGTTTACAGTTAATTCTTTCAGAAAATCAGATCAGCCATCCCTTAGGGATTATCAAAGTGTCAATCAATCAACCAATCAATCAACCAATCAATCAATCAACCAATCAATCAATCAATCAACCAGTCAATCAATCAATCAACCAATCAATCAATCAACCAACCAATCAATCAATCAATCTGCATGTACAGTCGATGTGTTGGTTAGTGGATGTGTGTCAACTATCTCAGCTGATAACCAGTTTGTATGGGAGGGGATTGTGTTAACTTCTTATGGCTGCAGGGGCAGAATTGAGTAGCTTGGATGAAAGGTGCCCAGATGTGCCCAGAGTAAACGGCCTGCTCCTCAGTCCCAGTTGCTAATATATGCATATTATTATTAGTATTGGATCAGAAACACTCTGAAGTTTCTAAAACTGTTTGAATGATGTCTGTGAGTAAAACAGAACTTATATGGCAGGCAAAAACCTGAGAAGAAATCCAAACAGGAAGTGAGAAATCTGAGGTTGGTCGATTTTCAACCCAGCTCCTATTGAATTCACAGTGGGATATGGATGAAGTTGCACTTCCTTGGGCTTCCACTAGATGTCAATCGTCTTTAGAAACTTAAATGAGGCTTCTACTGTGTTGTGGGGCTGAATAAGAGCTGAATGAGTCAGGTTACTGGCAGAGAGCAATTTCCTGGTCACGCGCATTTCACATGATAGCGACCTGCGTTCCAAGGCTTTTCTACAGACAATGGGATTCTCCGGTTGGAACGTTATTGAAGATTTATGATAAAAACATTCTAAAGATTGATTCTATAGTTAGTTTGAAATGTTTCTACGACCTGTATTATAACTTTTGGAAGTTTTCGTCCGACGTTCGGCTGGACCTACAAAAGCGTTTGGATTTGTGTACTAAACGCCCTAACAAAAGTAGCTACTTGGACATAAATAATAGACATTATCGAACATTTATTGTGGAACTAGGATTCCTGGGAGTGCATTATCATGAAGATCATCAAAGGTAAGTGATTCATTTGATCTCTATTTGTGCTTTTTGTGACTCCTCTCTTTTGCTGGAAAAATGGCTGTGTTTTTCTGTGAGTTGGTGGTGACCTAACATAATCGTTTGTGGTGTTTTCGCTCTAAAGCCTATTTGAAATCGGACACTGTGGTGGGATTAACAACAAGATTACCTTTAAAAACGGTATAAAATAGATGTATGTTTGAGGAATTTTAATGATGAGATTTCTGTTGTTTTCAATTTGGCGCTCTGCACTTTCACTGGCTGTTGACATATCGATCCAGCCCTAAGAATGTTTAACTATCACAGCTGATAACCAGTTTGTATGGGAGGGGATTGTGTCAACTATCTCAGCTGATAACCAGTTTGTATGGGAGGGGATTGAGTCAACTATCTCAGCTGATAACCAGTTTGTATGGGAGGGGATTGTGTTACTATCTCAGCTGATAACCAGTTTGTATGGGAGGGGATTGAGTCAACTATCTCAGCTGATAACCAGTTTGTATGGGAGGGGATTGAGTCAACTATCTCAGCTGATAACCAGTTTGTATGGGAGGGGATTGAGTCAACTATCTCAGCTGATAACCAGTTTGTATGGGAGGGGATTGAGTCAACTATCTCCCAGCTGATAACCAGTTTGTATGGGAGGGATTGAGTCAACTATCTCAGCTGATACCAAGCTTGTAACCAGTTTGTATGGGAGGGGATTGTGTCTGTGACAACCATTCAGGATCAGTCATGTTCATCTGGGCCTTATGCCCATAATCCCCAAATCACTGTGTGTCACACACACACACAGCACACACACACACACACACACACACACACACACACACACACACACACACACACACACACACACACACACCCCTGACCTGATTCTAGTGAGTCAGAAAGCAGGTCACAAAGCTCTTGATGTATCTTTTGAGGTCAGTTTATATAAACTACCAAACAGCCCTCCTTGATAACAACACTATCAAATACACAACTACCAAACAGCCCTCCTTGATACCAACACTATCAAATACACAACTAACAAACAGCCCTCCTTGATACCAACACTATCAAATACACAACTACCAAACAGCCCTCCTATTCCCTATATAGTGAACTACTATTGACCAGAGCCCTATTCCCTATATAGTGCACTACTAGTGACCAGAGCCCTATTCCCTACACACCTAACAAATAGTGAATTACTATAGACCAGAGGCCCTATTCCCTATATAGTGAACTACTATAGACCAGAGCCCTATTCCCTATATAGTGAACTACTATAGACCAGGGCCCTATTCCCTATATAGTGCACTATAGTGACCACTACTGAACTTAGACCAGAGCCCTATTCCCTATATAGTGAACTACTAGAGACCAGAGCCCTATTCCCTATATAGTGAACTACTAGTGACCAGAGCCCTATTCCCTATATAGTGACACACACACACACACACACACACACACACACACACACACACACACACACACACACACACACACACACACACACACACACACACACACACACACACAGTATGCCAGTTCAACATGTGAAGTAACATTAACATAAGGTAGAAGCAGTATATGTTCATCCACAGTCAGTCTCTCTAACCAGCAGCCTGCCTATAGGCTATGAGGGGTGTGTCTTCTCTCTAACCAGCAGCCTGCCTATAGGCTATGAGGGGTGTGTCTTCTCTCTAACCAGCAGCCTGCCTATAGGCTATGAGGGGTGTGTCTTCTCTCTAACCAGCAGCCTGCCTATAGGCTATGAGGGGTGTGTCTTCTCTCTAACCAGCAGCCTGCCTATAGGCTATGAGGGGTGTATTAACTCCTTCTCTCTAACCAGCAGCCTGCCTATAGGCTATGAGGGGTGTGTATTAACTCCTTCTCTCTAACCAGCAGCCTGCCTATAGGCTATCTATTAACCAGCAGCCTTCTCCTAACCAGGCCTATGAGGGGTGTGTCTTCTCTCTAACCAGCAGCCTGCCTATAGGCTATGAGGGGTGTGTCTTCTCTCTAACCAGCAGCCTGCCTATAGGCTATGAGGGGTGTGTCTTCTCTCTAACCAGCAGCCTGCCTATAGGCTATGAGGGGTGTATTAACTCTTCTGCCTATAGGCTCTAACCAGCAGCCTGCCTATAGGCTATGAGGGGTGTGTATTAACTCCTTCTCTCTAACCAGCAGCCTGCCTATAGGCTATGAGGGGTGTATTAACTCCTTCTCTCTAACCAGCAGCCTGCCTATAGGCTATGAGGGGTGTATTAACTCCTTCTCTCTAACCAGCAGCCTGCCTATAGGCTATGAGGGGTGTATTAACTCCTTCTCTCTAACCAGCAGCCTGCCTATAGGCTATGAGGGGTGTGTCTTCTCTCTCTGCCTATAGGCTATAACCAGCAGCCTGCCTATAGGCTATGAGGGGGTGTGTGTATTAACTCCTTCTCTCTAACCAGCAGCCTGCCTATAGGCTATGAGGGGTGTGTATTAACTCCTTCTCTCTAAAGCAGCCTGCCTATCCTTCTCTCTAACCAGCAGCCTGCCTATAGGCTATGAGGGGTGTGTATTAACTCCTTCTCTCTAACCAGCAGCCTGCCTATAGGCTATGAGGGGTGTGTGTTAACTCCTTCTCTCTAACCAGCAGCCTGCCTATAGGCTATGAGGGGTGTGTATTAACTCCTTCTCTCTAACCAGCAGCCTGCCTATAGGCTATGAGGGTGTGTGTATTAACTCCTTCTCTCTAACCAGCAGCCTGCCTATAGGCTATGAGGGGTGTATTAACTCCTTCTCTCTAACCAGCAGCCTGCCTATAGGCTATGAGGGGTGTGTATTAACTCCTTCTCTCTAACCAGCAGCCTGCCTATAGGCTATGAGGGGTGTGTACTCCTTCTCTCTAACTAGGCCTTCTCCTTCTCTCTAACCAGCAGCCTGCCTATAGGCTATGAGGGGGTGTGTATTAACTCCTTCTCTCTAACCAGCAGCCTGCCTATAGGCTATGAGGGGGGGTGTGTATTAACTCCTTCTCTCTAACCAGCAGCCTGCCTATAGGCTATGAGGGGTGTGTATTAACTCCTTCTCTCTAACCAGCAGCCTGCCTATAGGCTATGAGGGGTGTGTATTAACTCCTTCTCTCTAACCAGCAGCCTGCCTATAGGCTATGAGGGGTGTATTAACTCCTTCTCTCTAACCAGCAGCCTGCCTATAGGCTATGAGGGGTGTGTATTAACTCCTTCTCTCTAACCAGCAGCCTGCCTATAGGCTATGAGGGGTGTGTTAACTCCTTCTTAACCAGCAGCCTGCCTAGGCTATGAGGGGTGTGTATGTTCTCTCTAACCAGCAGCCTGCCTATAGGCTATGAGGGGGGTGTGTATTAACTCCTTTCTCTAACCAGCAGCCTGCCTATAGGCTATGAGGGGTGTGTATTAACTCCTTCTCTCTAACCAGCAGCCTGCCTATAGGCTATGAGGGTGTGTATTAACTCCTTCTCTCTAACCAGCAGCCTGCCTATAGGCTATGAGGGGTGTGTATTAACTCCTTCTATAGGCTCTAACCAGCAGCCTGCCTATAGGCTATGAGGGGTGTGTATTAACTCCTTCTCTCTAACCAGCAGCCTGCCTATAGGCTATGAGGGGGTGTATTAACTCCTTCTCTCTAACCAGCAGCCTGCCTATAGGCTATGAGGGGGTGTGTATTAACTCCTTCTCTCTAACCAGCATTAACTCCTATGAGGGGGTGTATTAACTCCTTCTCTCTAACCAGCAGCCTGCCTATAGGCTATGAGGGGTGTGTATTAACTCCTTCTCTCTAACCAGCAGCCTGCCTATAGGCTATGAGGGGTGTGTATTAACTCCTTCTCTCTAACCAGCAGCCTGCCTATAGGCTATGAGGGGTGTGTGTATTAACTCCTTCTCTCTAACCAGCAGCCTGCCTATAGGCTATGAGGGGTGTGTATTAACTCCTTCTCTCTAACCAGCAGCCTGCCTAACTCCTTCTCTCTAACCAGGCTATGAGGGGTGTGTATTAACTCCTTCTCTCTAACCAGCAGCCTGCCTATAGGCTATGAGCCTGGGTGAGGTGTGTATTAACTCCTTCTCTCTAACCAGCAGCTATAGGCTGCCTAACCAGCAGCCTAGGCTATGAGGGGGTGTGTATTAACTCCTTCTCTCTAACCAGCAGCCTGCCTATAGGCTATGAGGGGTGTGTGTATTAACTCCTTCTCTCTAACCAGCAGCCTGCCTATAGGCTATGAGGGGTGTGTATTAACTCCTTCTCTCTAACCAGCAGCCTGCCTATAGGCTATGAGGGGTGTGTGTGTATTAACTCCTTCTCTCTAACCAGCAGCCTGCCTATAGGCTATGAGGGGTGTATTAACTCCTTCTCTCTAACCAGCAGCCTGCCTATAGGCTATGAGGGGTGTATTAACTCCTTCTCTCTAACCAGCAGCCTGCCTATAGGCTATGAGGGGTGTGTATTAACTCCTTCTCTCTAACCAGCAGCCTGCCTATAGGCTATGAGGGGTGTGTATTAACTCCTTCTCTCTAACCAGCAGCCTGCCTATAGGCTATGAGGGGTGTGTATTAACTCCTTCTCTCTAACCAGCAGCCTGCCTATAGGCTATTAACTCCTTCTCTCTAACCAGCAGCCTGCCTATAGGTGAGGGGTGTGTATTAACTCCTTCTCTCTAACCAGCAGCCTGCCTATAGGCTATGAGGGGGTGTGTATTAACTCCTTCTCTCTAACCAGCAGCCTGCCTATAGGCTATGAGGGGTGTATTAACTCCTTCTCTCTAACCAGCAGCCTGTAGGCTATGAGGGGTGTGTATTAACTCCTTCTCTCTAACCAGCAGCCTGCCTATAGGCTATGAGGGGTGTGTATTAACTCCTTCTCTCTAACCAGCAGCCTGCCTATAGGCTATGAGGGGTGTGTGTATTAACTCCTTCTCTCTAACCAGCAGCCTGCCTATAGGCTATGAGGGGGTGTGTATTAACTCCTTCTCTCTAACCAGCAGCCTGCCTATAGGCTATGAGGGGTGTATTAACTCCTTCTCTCTAACCAGCAGCCTGCCTATAGGCTATGAGGGGTGTGTGTATTAACTCCTTCTCTCTAACCAGCAGCCTGCCTATAGGCTATGAGGGGGGGTGTGTATTAACTCCTTCTCTCTAACCAGCAGCCTGCCTATAGGCTATGAGGGGTGTGTATTAACTCCTTCTCTCTAACCAGCAGCCTGCCTATAGGCTATGAGGGGGGTGTGTATTAACTCCTTCTCTCTAACCAGCAGCCTGCCTATAGGCTATGAGGGGTGTGTATTAACTCCTTCTCTCTAACCAGCAGCCTGCCTATAGGCTATGAGGGGGTGTGTATTAACTCCTTCTCTCTAACCAGCAGCCTGCCTATAGGCTATGAGGGGTGTGTATTAACTCCTTCTCTCTAACCAGCAGCCTGCCTATAGGCTATGAGGGGGTGTGTATTAACTCCTTCTCTCTAACCAGCAGCCTGCCTATAGGCTATGAGGGGTGTGTATTAACCAGCAGCCTGCCTATAGGCTTCTCTAACCAGCAGCCTGCCTATAGGCTATGAGGGGTGTATTAACTCCTTCTCTCTAACCAGCAGCCTGCCTATAGGCTATGAGGGGTGTGTATTAACTCCTTCTCTCTAACCAGCAGCCTGCCTATAGGCTATGAGGGGTGTGTATTAACTCCTTCTCTCTAACCAGCAGCCTGCCTATAGGCTATGAGGGGTGTGTGTATTAGCAGCCTGCCTATAGGCTGAGGTGTGTGTATTAACTCCTTCTCTCTAACCAGCAGCCTGCCTATAGGCTATGAGGGGTGTGTATTAACTCCTTCTCTCTAACCAGCAGCCTGCCTATAGGCTATGAGGGGTGTGTGTATTAACTCCTTCTCTCTAACCAGCAGCCTGCCTATAGGCTATGAGGGGTGTGTGTATTAACTCCTTCTCTCTAACCAGCAGCCTGCCTATAGGCTATGAGGGGTGTGTATTAACTCCTTCTCTCTAACCAGCAGCCTGCCTATAGGCTATGAGGGGTGTGTATTAACTCCTTCTCTCTAACCAGCAGCCTGCCTATAGGCTATGAGGGGTGTGTATTAACTCCTCTCTCTCTAACCAGCAGCCTGCCTAATAGGCTATGAGGCTATGTGTGTATATTAACTCCTTCTCTCTAACCAGCAGCCTGCCTATAGGCTATGAGGGTGTAGGCTATGAGGGGTGTGTATTAACTCCTTCTCTCTAACCAGCAGCCTGCCTATAGGCTATGAGGGGGTGTGTATTAACTCCTTCTCTCTAACCAGCAGCCTGCCTATAGGCTATGAGGGGGGGTGTGTATTAACTCCTTCTCTCTAACCAGCAGCCTGCCTATAGGCTATGAGGGCCTATAGGTGTGTATTAACTCCTTCTCTCTGCCTAAGGCTATGAGGGGTGTGTATTAACTCCTTCCAGCAGCCTGCCTATAGGCTATGAGGGGTGTGTATTAACTCCTTCTCTCTAACCAGCAGCCTGCCTATAGGCTATGAGGGGTGTGTATTAACTCCTTCTCTCTAACCAGCAGCCTGCCTATAGGCTATGAGGGGGTGTGTATTAACTCCTTCTCTCTAACCAGCAGCCTGCCTATAGGCTATGAGGGGTGTGTATTAACTCCTTCTCTCTAACCAGCAGCCTGCCTATAGGCTATGAGGGTGTGTATTAACTCCTTCTCTCTAACCAGCAGCCTGCCTATAGGCTATGAGGGGTGGTGTGTATTAACTCCTTCTCTCTAACCAGCAGCCTGCCTATAGGCTATGAGCCTGTGTGTATTAACTCCTTCTCTCTAACCAGCAGCCTGCCTATAGGCTATGAGGGGTGTGTATTAACTCCTTCTCTCTAACCAGCAGCCTGCCTATAGGCTATGAGGGGTGTGTATTAACTCCTTCTCTCTAACCAGCAGCCTGTATAGGCTATGACTAACTCCTTCTCTCTAACCAGCAGCCTGCCTATAGGCTATGAGGGTGTGTATTAACTCCTTCTCTCTAACCAGCAGCCTGCCTATAGGCTATGAGGGGTGTGTATTAACTCCTTCTCTCTAACCAGCAGCCTGCCTATAGGCTATGAGGGTGTGTGTATTAACTCCTTCTCTCTAACCAGCAGCCTGCCTATAGGCTATGAGGGGGTGTGTATTAACTCCTTCTCTCTAACCAGCAGCCTGCCTATAGGCTATGAGGGTGTGTATTAACTCCTTCTCTCTAACCAGCAGCCTGCCTATAGGCTATGAGGGGGTGTGTATTAACTCCTTCTCTCTAACCAGCAGCCTGCCTATAGGCTATGAGGGGTGTGTGTATTAACTCCTTCTCTCTAACCAGCAGCCTGCCTATAGGCTATGAGGGGTGTGTATTAACTCCTTCTCTCTAACCAGCAGCCTGCCTATAGGCTATGAGGGGTGTATTAACTCCTTCTCTCTAACCAGCAGCCTGCCTATAGGCTATGAGGGGTGTGTATTAACTCCTTCTCTCTAACCAGCAGCCTGCCTATAGGCTATGAGGGGTGTGTATTAACTCCTTCTCTCTAACCAGCAGCCTGCCTATAGGCTATGAGGGGTGTGTATTAACTCCTTCTCTCTAACCAGCAGCCTGCCTATAGGCTATGAGGGGTGTGTATTAACTCCTTCTCTCTAACCAGCAGCCTGCCTATAGGCTATGAGGGGTGTGTGTATTAACTCCTTCTCTCTAACCAGCAGCCTGCCTATAGGCTATGAGGGGTGTGTATTAACTCCTTCTCTCTAACCAGCAGCCTGCCTATAGGCTATGAGGGGTGTGTGTATTAACTCCTTCTCTCTAACCAGCAGCCTGCCTATAGGCTATGAGGGGTGTGTATTAACTCCTTCTCTCTAACCAGCAGCCTGCCTATAGGCTATGAGGGGTGTGCTATGAGGGGTGTGTTTAACTCCTTCTCTAACCAGCATTAACTCCTTCTCTCTAACCAGCAGCCTGCCTATAGGCTATGAGGGGTGTGTGTATTAACTCCTTCTCTCTAACCAGCAGCCTGCCTATAGGCTATGAGGGGTGTGTGTATTAACTCCTTCTCTCTAACCAGCAGCCTGCCTATAGGCTATGAGGGGTGTGTGTATTAACTCCTTCTCTCTAACCAGCAGCCTGCCTATAGGCTATGAGGGGGGTGTGTATTAACTCCTTCTCTCTAACCAGCAGCCTGCCTATAGGCTATGAGGGGTGTGTATTAACTCCTTTCTCTCTAACCAGCAGCCTGCCTATAGGCTATGAGGGGTGTGTATTAACTCCTTCTCTCTAACCAGCAGCCTGCCTATAGGCTATGAGGGGTGTGTATTAACTCCTTCTCTCTAACCAGCAGCCTGCCTATAGGCTATGAGGGGTGTGTATTAACTCCTTCTCTCTAACCAGCAGCCTGCCTATAGGCTATGAGGTATTAACTCCTTCTCTCTAACCAGCAGCCTGCCTATAGGCTATGAGGGGTGTGTATTAACTCCTTCTCTCTAACCAGCAGCCTGCCTATAGGCTATGAGGGTGTGTGTATTAACTCCTTCTCTCTAACCAGCAGCCTGCCTATAGGCTATGAGGGGTGTGTATTAACTCCTTCTCTCTAACCAGCAGCCTGCCTATAGGCTATGAGGGGGTGTGTATTAACTCCTTCTCTCTAACCAGCAGCCTGCCTATAGGCTATGAGGGGTGTGTATTAACTCCTTCTCTCTAACCAGCAGCCTGCCTATAGGCTATGAGGGGTGTGTATTAACTCCTTCTCTCTAACCAGCAGCCTGCCTATAGGCTATGAGGGGGTGTGTATTAACTCCTTCTCTCTAACCAGCAGCCTGCCTATAGGCTATGAGGGGTGTGTATTAACTCCTTCTCTCTAACCAGCAGCCTGCCTATAGGCTATGAGGGGTGTGTGTATTAACTCCTTCTCTCTAACCAGCAGCCTGCCTATAGGCTATGAGGGGTGTGTGTATTAACTCCTTCTCTCTAACCAGCAGCCTGCCTATAGGCTATGAGGGGTGTGTGTATTAACTCCTTCTCTCTAACCAGCAGCCTGCCAGCTATGAGGGGTGTGTATTAACTCCTTCTCTCTAACCAGCAGCCTGGCTATGAGGGGTGTGTGTATTAACTCCTTCTCTCTAACCAGCAGCCTGCCTATAGGCTATGAGGGGTGTGTATTAACTCCTTCTCTCTAACCAGCAGCCTGCCTATAGGCTATGAGGGGTGTGTGTATTAACTCCTTCTCTCTAACCAGCAGCCTGCCTATAGGCTATGAGGGGTGTGTATTAACTCCTTCTCTCTAACCAGCAGCCTGCCTATAGGCTATGAGGGGGGTGTATTAACTCCTTCTCTCTAACCAGCAGCCTGCCTATAGGCTATGAGGGTGTGTGTATTAACTCCTTCTCTCTAACCAGCAGCCTGCCTATAGGCTGATGGGGTGTGTGTATTAACTCCTTCTCTCTAACCAGCAGCCTGCCTATAGGCTATGAGGGGTGTGTATTAACTCCTTCTCTCTAACCAGCAGCCTGCCTATAGGCTATGAGGGGGTGTGTATTAACTCCTTCTCTCTAACCAGCAGCCTGCCTATAGGCTATGAGGGTGTGTGTATTAACTCCTTCTCTCTAACCAGCAGCCTGCCTATAGGCTATGAGGGGTGTGTATTAACTCCTTCTCTCTAACCAGCAGCCTGCCTATAGGCTATGAGGGGTGTGTATTAACTCCTTCTCTCTAACCAGCAGCCTGCCTATAGGCTATGAGGGGTGTGTATTAACTCCTTCTCTCTAACCAGCAGCCTGCCTATAGGCTATGAGGGGTGTGTATTAACTCCTTCTCTCTAACCAGCAGCCTGCCTATAGGCTATGAGGGGTGTGTATTAACTCCTTCTCTCTAACCAGCAGCCTGCCTATAGGCTATGAGGAGGGTGTGTGTATTAACTCCTTCTCTCTAACCAGCAGCCTGCCTATAGGCTATGAGGGGTGTGTATTAACTCCTTCTCTCTAACCAGCAGCCTGCCTATAGGCTATGAGGGGTGTGTGTGTGTATTAACTCCTTCTCTCTAACCAGCAGCCTGCCTATAGGCTATGAGGGGTGTGTGTATTAACTCCTTCTCTCTAACCAGCAGCCTGCCTATAGGCTATGAGGGTGTGTGTATTAACTCCTTCTCTCTAACCAGCAGCCTGCCTATAGGCTATGAGGGGTGTGTGTATTAACTCCTTCTCTCTAACCAGCAGCCTGCCTATAGGCTATGAGGGGTGTGTATTAACTCCTTCTCTCTAACCAGCAGCCTGCCTATAGGCTATGAGGGGGGTGTGTATTAACTCCTTCTCTCTAACCAGCAGCCTGCCTATAGGCTATGAGGGGGTGTGTGTATTAACTCCTTCTCTCTAACCAGCAGCCTGCCTATAGGCTATGAGGGGGGTGTGTATTAACTCCTTCTCTCTAACCAGCAGCCTGCCTATAGGCTATGAGGGGGTGTGTGTATTAACTCCTTCTCTCTAACCAGCAGCCTGCCTATAGGCTATGAGGGTGTGTGTATTAACTCCTTCTCTCTAACCAGCAGCCTGCCTATAGGCTATGAGGTGTGTGTATTAACTCCTTCTCTCTAACCAGCAGCCTGCCTATAGGCTATGAGCCTGGGTGTGTGTGTATTAACTGCCTTCTATGAGGGGTGTGTGTATTAACTCCTTCTACTAACCAGCAGCCTGCCTATAGGCTATGAGGGGGGTGTGTATTAACTCCTTCTCTCTAACCAGCAGCCTGCCTATAGGCTATGAGGGTGTGTATTAACTCCTTCTCTCTAACCAGCAGCCTGCCTATAGGCTATGAGGGGTGTGTATTAACTCCTTCTCTCTAACCAGCAGCCTGCCTATAGGCTATGAGGGGGTGTGTGTATTAACTCCTTCTCTCTAACCAGCAGCCTGCCTATAGGCTATGAGGGGTGGGTGTATTAACTCCTTCTCTCTAACCAGCAGCCTGCCTATAGGCTATGAGGGGGTGTGTATGTAATTAAGCCTGCCTATAGGCCTCCTTCTCTCTAACCAGCAGCCTGCCTATAGGCTATGAGGGTGTGTGTGTGTATTAACTCCTTCTCTCTAACCAGCAGCCTGCCTATAGGCTATGAGGGGTGTGTGTATTAACTCCTTCTCTCTAACCAGCAGCCTGCCTATAGGCTATGAGGGGTGTGTATTAACTCCTTCTCTCTAACCAGCAGCCTGCCTCTAACCAGCCTGCCTATAGGCTATGAGGGGTGTGTGTATTAACTCCTTCTCTCTAACCAGCAGCCTGCCTATAGGCTATGAGGGGTGTAACTCCTTCTCTCTAACCAGCAGCCTGCCTATAGGCTATGAGGGGTGTATTAACTCCTTCTCTAACCAGCAGCCTGCCTATAGGCTATGAGGTGTGTGTGTATTAACTCCTTCTCTCTAACCAGCAGCCTGCCTATAGGCTATGAGGGGTGTGTGTATTAACTCCTTCTAACCAGCAGCCTCTAACCAGCAGCCTGCCTATAGGCTATGAGGGGTGTATGTAACTATTAAGCCTGCCTATAGGCTATGAGGTGTGTATTAACTCTAACCAGCAGCCTGCCTATAGGCTATGAGTGGGTGCTATGTGTGTATTAACTCCTCTCTAACCAGCAGCCTGCCTATAGGCTGAGGGGTGTGTATTAACCTAAGCAGCCTGCCTATAGGCTATGAGGTGTGTGTATTAACTCCTTCTCTCTAACCAGCAGCCTGCCTATAGGCTAT
>NC_088413.1:8737982-8749366 GCF_034236695.1 Oncorhynchus nerka | reverse complement strand
ACTAGTAAATACTGTCTGTTCTAACACTAAGGACCTGTCTGTTCTAACACTAAGGACCTGTCTGTTCTAACACTAAGGACCTGTCTGTTCTAACACTAAGGACCTGTCTGTTCTCTCTCTCTTCCTTCTCTCTCTACTTCTGAGAAGAGGAGCTTCTGTATGCTCCACACTTTCTCTTGTTCTCCCACTTCTTCTGCATCTCATGTAGCTCTCTCTCTCTCCCTCTCTCTCTCTCTCTCGCTCTCTGCCCTTTCCTCTCCTCCTAGGGGGAGAGTGAGAGAGAGAGAGAGAGAGAGAGAGAGAGAGAGAGAGAGAGCTACATGAGGAGTAAACAGATGTTGCACTTGACACATTTATGAAATGTCTTATCCCAGTTACTAATAAGCAGCTCCCATTATGAAAAAGACAGTAAAAACTGTTACATCCCAGTGAATGGATGAGGAATTGAACAAATGGTATGGTTGAGAGGGATCAGGAATGGCAAATAAGTCTCCCTTCTCTCTGTCCACTACATTGGCAAACGTACTGCAAATTGAGAAATCATGTGACTAAACTGAACAAAAAGACGAAGATGTCATAATAGACAGGAACTAATGGGGATCCATAATAAACCCCAGGAAGAGTAGCTGCTGCCTTGGCAGGAACTAATGGGGAACCATAATAAACCCCAGAAAGAGTAGATGCTGCCTTGGCAGGAACTAATGGGGATCCATAATAAACCCCAGGAAGAGTAGCTGCTGCCTTGGCAGGAACTAATGCGGATCCATAATAAACCCCAGGAAGAGTAGCTGCTGCCTTGACAGGAACTAATGGGGATCCATAATAAACCCCCAGGAGAGTAGCTGCTGCCTTGGCAGGAACTAATGGGGATCCATAATAAACCCCAGGAAGAGTAGATGCTGCCTTGACAGGAACTAATGGGGATCCATAATAAACCCCAGGAAGAGTAGCTGCTGCCTTGGCAGGAACTAATGGGGATCCATCATTTAAAAAAGACAGAATTAGGGGATAGATTGACAAGAGGATAGATGGTAAAGACAAAATGAGAGAGAGAGAGAGAGAGAGAGAGAGCGAGAGAAAGAGCGAGAGAGAGAGAGAGCGAGAGAGAGAGAGAGAGAGAGAGAAAGAAAGAGAGAGAGAGAGCGAGAGAGAGAGAGAAACCTACGTCAGAACCCTGGCTTTACACTTTTCATTTGTTTTGTGGTTGAGAGATTAGAACACAGATTAAAGCAGAGATTCCCCCGCTCCTCACAGAGAGAGACACACACACAGAGATGCATTCAGGTTTCGTGGGCGAGGAAGGGGGTAGCTCAGAACGCATTGTCCATATTTGGTATTACCGCTGGTTTGTCAGTTCTCTCTCTCCTCTTCCTCTCTCTATATCCTTCATCGCCATCGCCTTCTCTCTCTCTCCTTTCCCTTCTCCCTGTCCACTAACTCTCTCCCTCTCCTTTCCTTCTCCCTGTCCACTAACTCTCTCCCTCTCCTTTCCCTTCTCCCTGTCCACTAACTCTCTCTCTTTTCCCTTCTCCCTGTCCACTAACTCTCTCCCTCTCCTTTCCCTTCTCCCTGTCCACTAACTCTCTCTCTCTCCTTTCCTTCTCCCTGTCCACTAACTCGCTCCCTCTCCTTTCCCTTCTCCCTGTCCACTAACTCTATCTCCTTTACCTCTCTCCCTGTCCACTAACTCTCTCTCTCTCCTTTCCCTTCTCCCTGTCCACTAATTCTCTCTCTCTCTCCTTTCCCTTCTCCCTGTCCACTAACTCTCTCCCTCTCCTTTCCCTTCTCCCAGTTCACTAACTCTCTCTCTCTCTCCTTTCCCTTCTCCCTGTCCACTAACTCTCTCCCTTCCCTTCTCCCAGTTCACTAACTCTCTCTCTCTCCTTTCCCTTCTCCCTGTCCACTAACTCTCTCTCTCCTTTTCCCTTCTCCCTGTCCACTAACTCTCTCTCTCTCCTTTCCCTTCTCCCTGTCCACTAACTCTCTCTCTCTCCTTTCCCTTCTCCCTGTCCACTAACTATCTCTCTCATTTCCTTCTCCCTGTCCACTAACTCTATCTCCTTTACCTCTCTCCCTGTCCACTAACTCTCTCTCTCTCCTTTCCCTTGTCCCTGTCCACTAACTCTCTCTTTCTCCTTTCCCTTCTCCCTGTCCACTAACTCTCTCTTTCTCCTTTCCCTTCTCCCTGTCCACTAATTCTCTCTCTCTCTCCTTTCCCTTCTCCCTGTCCACTAACTCTCTCTCTCTCCTTTCCCTTCTCCCTGTCAACTAACTCTCTCTTTCTCCTTTCCCTTCTCCCTGTCCACTAATTCTCTCTCTCTCTCCTTTCCCTTCTCCCTGTCCACTAACTCTCTCTCTCTCCTTTCCCTTCTCACTGTCCACTAACTCTCTCCCTCTCCTTTCCCTTCTCCCTGTCCACTAACTCTCTCTCTCTCTCCTTTCCCTTCTCCCTGTCCACTAACTCTCTCCCTCCTTTCCCTTCTCCCTGTCCACTAACTCTCTCCCTCTCCTTTCCCTTCTCCCTGTCCACTAACTCTCTCTCTCTCTCCTTTCCTTCTCCCTGTCCACTAACTCGCTCCCTCTCCTTTCCTTCTCCCTGTTCACTAACTCTATCTCCTTTACCTCTCTCCCTGTCCACTAACTCTGTCTCTCTCCTCTCCCTTCTCCCTGTCCACTAACTCTCTCCCTCTCCTTTCCCTTCTCCCTGTTCCACTAACTCTGTCTCTACTCTCCCTTCTCCCTGTCCCACTAACTCTCTCTCTCCTCTTCTTCTCTATATCCTTCATCGCCATCACCTTCTCTCTCTCTCCTTTCCCTTCTCCTGTCCACTAACTCTCCCTCTCCTTTCCCTTCTCCCTGTTCCACTAACTCTCTCTCTCTCCTCCCCTTCTCCCTGTCCACTAACTCTCTCTCTCTCCTTTCCCTTGTCCCTGTCCACTAACTCTCTCTCTCTCCTTTCCCTTCTCCATGTCCACTAACTCTCTCTTTCTCCTTTCCCTTCTCCCTGTCCACTAATTCTCTCTCTCCTTTCCCTTCTCCCTGTCCACTAACTCTCTCTCTCTCCTTTCCCTTCTCCCTGTCCACTAACTCTCTCTCTCTCCTTTCCCTTCTCCCTGCCCACTAACTCTCTCTCTCACCTTTCCCTTCTCCCTCTCCACTAACTATCTCTCTCATTTCCCTTCTCCCTGTCCACTAACTCTATCTCCTTTACCTCTCTCCCTGTCCACTAACTCTATCTCCTTTACCTCTCTCCCTGTCCACTAACTCTCTCTCTCTCTCCTTTCCCTTGTCCCTGTCCACTAACTCTCTCTTTCTCCTTTCCCTTCTCCCTGTCCACTAACTCTCTCTTTCTCCTTTCCCTTCTCCCTGTCAACTAACTCTCTCTCTCTCCCTTCCCTTCTTCCTGTTCCACTAACTCTCTCCCTCTCCTTTCCTTCTCCCTGTCCACTAACTCTCTCTCCTTTCCCTTCTCCCTGTCAACTAACTCTCTTTCTCCTTTCCCTTCTCCCTGTCCACTAATTCTCTCTCTCTCTCCTTTCCCTTCTCCCTGTCCACTAACTCTCTCTCTCTCCTTTCCCTTCTCCCTGTCAACTAACTCTCTCTCTCTCCTTTCCCTTCTCCCTGTCCACTAACTCTCTCTCTCTCTCCTTTCCCTTCTCCCTGTCCACTAACTCTCTCTCTCTCCTTTCCCTTGTCCCTGTCCACTAACTCTCTCTCTCTCCTTTCCCTTCTCCCTGTCAACTAACTCTCTCTTTCTCCTTTCCCTTCTCCCTGTCCACTAATTCTCTCTCTCTCTCCTTTCCCTTCTCCCTGTCCACTAACTCTCTCTCTCTCCTTTCCCTTCTCCCTGTCAACTAACTCTCTCTCTCTCCCTTCCCTTCTTCCTGTTCCACTAACTCTCTCCCTCTCCTTTCCCTTCTCCCTGTCCACTAACTCTCTCCCTCTCCTTTCCCTTCTCCCTGTCCACTAACTCTCTCTCTCCTTTCCTTCTCCCTGTCCACTAACTCTCCCTCTCCTTTCCCTTCTCCCTGTCCACTAACTCTCTCTCTCCTTTCCCTTCTTCCCTGTCCACTAACTCTCTCTCATTTCCCTCTCCCTGTCCACTAACTCTCTCCTCTCCCTTCCCTTCTCCCTGTCCACTAATTCTCTATCCCTCTCCTTTCACTTCTCCCTGTCCACTAACTCTCTCTCTCTCCTTTCCCTTCTCCCTGTCCACTAACTCTCTCTCTCTCTCCTTTCCCTTCTCCCTGTCCACTAACTCTCTCTCTCTCCTTTCCCTTCTCCCTGTCCACTAACTCTCTCTCTCTCCTTTCCCTTCTCCCTGTCCACTAATTCTCTCTCTCTCCTTTCCTTCTCCCTGTCCACTAACTCTCTCTCTCCTTTCCCTTCTCCCTGTCCACTAACTCTCTCTCTCCTTTCCCTTCTCCCTGTCCACTAACTCTCTCTCTCTCTCCTTTCCCTTCTCCCTGTCCACTAACTCTCTCCTTTCCCTTCTCCCTGTCCACTCAACTCTCTCCCTCCTTTCCCTTCTCTCTGTCCACTAACTCTCTCTCTCTCCTTTCCTTCTCCCTGTTCCACTAACTCTCTCTCTCTCCTTTCCCTTCTCCCTGTCCACCAACTCTCCCTCTCCTTTCCCTTCTCCCTGTCCCACTAACTCTCTCCTCTCCTTTCCCTTCTCCCTGTCCACTAACTCTCTCTCCCTCTCCTTTCCCTACTCCCTGTCCACTAACTCTCTCCCTCTCCTTTCCCTTCTCCCTGTCCACTAACTCTCTCCCTCTCCTTTCCCTTCTCCCTGTCCACTAACTCTCTCTCTCTCCTTTCCCTTCTCCCTGTCAACTAACTCTCTCTTTCTCCTTTCCCTTCTCCCTGTCCACTAATTCTCTCTCTTCTCTTCCTTTCCCTTCTCCCTGTCCACTAACTCTCTCTCTCTCTCCTTTCCCTTCTCCCTGTCAACTAACTCTCTCTCTCTCCTTTCCCTTCTCCCTGTCCACTAACTCTCTCTCTCTCTCCTTTCCTTCTCCCTGTCCACTAACTCTCTCTCTCTCCTTTCCGCTTGTCCCTGTCCACTAACTCTCTCTCTCCTTTCCCTTCTCCCTGTCAACTAACTCTCTCTTTCTCCTTTCCCTTCTCCCTGTCCACTAATTCTCTCTCTCTCTCCTTTCCCTTCTCCCTGTCCACTAACTCTCTCTCTCTCCTTTCCCTTCTCCCTGTCAACTAACTCTCTCTCTCTCCCTTCCCTTCTCCCTGTCCACTAACTCTCTCTCCTTTCCCTTCTCCCTGTCCACTAACTCTCTCCCTCCTTTCCCTTCTCTCTGTCCACTAACTCTCTCTCTCCTTTCCCTTCTCCCTGTTCCACTAACTCTCTCTCTCTCCTTTCCCTTCCCTGTCCACCAACTCTCTCCCTCTCCTTTCCCTTCTCCCTGTCCACTAACTCTCTCCCTCTCCTTTCCCTTCTCCCTGTCCACTAACTCTCTCTCCCTCTCCTTTCCCTACTCCTGTCCACTAACTCTCTCTCTTTCCCTTCTCCCTGTCCACTAACTCTCCCTCTCCTTTCCCTTCTCCTGTCCACTAACTCTCTCTCTCCTTTCCTTCTCCCTGTCAACTAACTCTCTCTTCTCCTTTCCCTTCTCCCTGTCCACTATTCTCTTCTCTCTCTCTCTCCTTTCCTTCTCCCTGTCCACTAACTCTCTCTCTCTCTCCTTTCCCTTCTCCCTGTCCACTAACTCTCTCTCTCTCCTTTCCCTTCTCCCTGTCCACTAACTCTCTCTCTCTCTCCTTTCCCTTCTCCCTGTCCACTAACTCTCTCTCTCTCCTTTCCCTTCTCCCTGTCCACTAACTCTCTCTCTCCTTTCCCTTCTCCCTGTCCACTAACTCTCTCTTTCTCCTTTCCCTTCTCCCTGTCCACTAACTCTCTCTCTCTCCTTCTTCTCCTGTCCACCAACTCTCTCTCTCTCTCCTTTCCCTTCTCCCTGTCCACTAACTCTCTCTCTCTCCTTCCCTTCTTCCTGTTCCACTAACTCCTCTCTCCCTCCTTTCCCTTCTCCTGTCCACTAACTCTCTCCTCTCCTTTCCCTTCTCCCTGTCCACTAACTCTCTCTCTCTCCTTTCCCTTCTCCCTGTTCACTAACTCTCTCCTCTCCCTTCTCCCTGTCCACTAACTCTCTCCCTCTCCTTTCCCTTCTCCCTGTCCACTAACTCTCTCTCTCATTTCCTTTCTTCTCCCTGTCCACTAACTCTCTCCCTCTCCCTTCCTTCTCCCTGTCCACCTTCTCTATCCCTCCTTTCCTTCTCCCTGTCCACTAACTCTCTCTCTCTCCTTTTCCCTTCTCCCTGTCCACTAACTCTCTCTCTCTCTCCTTCCCTTCTCCCTGTCCACTAACTCTCTCTCTCTCCTTTCCCTTCTCCTGTCCACTAACTCTCTCTCTCTCTCCTTTCCCTTCTCCCTGTCCACTAATTCTCTCTCTCTCTCCTTTCCTTCTCTCCCTGTCCACTAACTCTCTCTCTCCTTTCCCTTCTCCCTGTCCACTAACTCTCTCTCTCCTTTCCCTTCTCCCTGTCCACTAACTCTCTCCCTCTCCCTTTCCCTTCTCCCTGTCCACTAACTCTCTCCCTCTCCTTTCCCTTCTCCTGTTCCACTAACTCTCTCTCTCCTCTCCCTTCTCCCTGTCCCACTAACTCTCTCTCTCTCTCTCTTCTCTTATCCTTCTCTGTCCATCACCTTCTCTCTCTCTCCTTTCCCTTCTCCTGTCCACTAACTCTCTCTCCTCCTTTCCCTTCTCCCTGTCCACTAACTCTCTCTCTCTCCTTTCCCTTCTCCCTGTCCACTCCCTCTCTCTCTCCTTTCCCTTGTCCCTGTCCACTAACTCTCTCTCTCTCCTTTCCCTTCTCCATGTCCACTAACTCTCTCTTTCTCCTTTCCCTTCTCCCTGTCCACTAATTCTCTCTCTCTCCTTTCCCTTCTCCCTGTCCACTAACTCTCTCTCTCTCTCCTTTCCCTTCTCCTGTCCACTAACTCTCTCTCTCTCTCCTTTCCTTCTCCCTGTCCACTAACTCTCTCTCTCTCCTTTCCCTTCTCCCTCTCCACTAACTATCTCTCTCATTTCCCTTCTCCTGTCCACTAACTCTATCTCTCTCCTTTCCCTTCTCCCTGTCCACTAACTCTCTCTCTTTACCTCTCTCCCTGTTCACTTCTCTCTCTCTCCTTTCCCTTGTCCCTGTCCACTAACTCTCTCTCTCCTTTCCCCTTCTTCCACTAACTCTCTCTTCTCTCCTTTCCCTTCTCCCTGTCCACTACCTTCTCTCTCTCTCCTTTCCCTTCTCCCTGTCCACTAACTCTCTCTCTCTCTCCTTTCCCTTCTCCCTGTCACTAACTCTCTCTCTCCCTTCCCTTCTTCCCTGTCCACTAACTCTCTCCCCCTCTCCTTCCCTTCTCCCTGTCCACTAACTCTCTCCCTCTCTTTCCTTCTCCCTGTCCACTAACTCTCTCTCTCTCCTTTCCCTTCTCCCTGTCCACTAACTCTCTCTCTCTCTCCTTTCCCTTCTCCCTGTCCACTAACTCTCTCTCTCTCCTTTCCTTCTCCTGTCCACTAACTCTCTCCCTCTCTCCTTCCCTTCTCCTGTCCACTAACTCTCTCTCTCTCCTTTCCCTTCTCCCTGTCCACTAACTCTCTCTCTCTCCTTTCCCTTCTCCCTGTCCACTAATTCTCTCTTTCTCCTTTCCCTTCTCCTGTCCACTAATTCTCTCTCCCTCCTTTCCCCTTCTCCCTGTCCACTAACTCTCTCTCTCTCCTTTCCCTTCTCCCTGTTCCACTAACTCTCTCTCTCTCTCCTTTCCCTTCTCCCTGTCCACCAACTCTCTCCCTCTCCTTTCCCTTCTCCCTGTCCACTAACTCTCTCTCCCTCTCTTTTCCCTTCTCCCTGTCCACTAACTCTCTCCCTCTCCTTTCCCTTCTCCCTGTCCACTAACTCTCTCTCTCTCCTTCCCTTCTCCCTGTCCACTAACTCTCTCCCTGTCCTTTCCCTTCTCCTGTCCACTAACTCTCTCTCTCCCTCTCTCTCTCTCTTTCTCCCTCTTCTTTTATATGGCAAAAAAGCAATTTCTTTCTCTTTGTCGGCCAGGCGGTCTGTAAGCCTTTAAGTAGGGATTTTCTGCTGTGTCGGAATGGGAACGCCATTAACCAGAGCTCTCGCTGACGATCCTGTTCCGTGACTGACGCACGACCGCCGGAATCTTTCATGTCATGTCACAATCCACGGTGCTGTTGGACTGTGTGTGTGTGTGTGTGTGTGTGTGTGTGTGTGTGTGTGTTATGGGGGGGTTATGATATTGGTAACAGCGATATAAAGGCCTGGTATTAGTGGGCGTGTCAGGAGTCTTTATAAATCCTTTATGACCGAGAAAAACACTAATATTAAGCTCCTTTTCTGATACGGGGACAGAAGTACACACACACACACATATATACACACACACACACACACAAAGCACACACACAAAGCATATACACACAAAGCACACACACACACAGCATTGGAACGAACAAAATACACACCCAACAGACATACACATCCCTCCACACACTGTGTACAGCAGTATCTCTCTCTCTCTCTCTCTCCTTCTCTCATCTCTGTGTACAGCAGTATCTCTCTCTCTCTCCTTCTCTCAGCTCTGTGTACAGCAATATCTCTCTCTCTCTCTCCTTCTCTCAGCTCTGTGTACAGCAGTATCTCTCTCTCTCTCCTTCTCTCAGCTCTGTGTACAGCAGTATCTCTCTCTCTCCTTCTCTCAGCTCTGTGTACAGCAGTATCTCTCTCTCTCCTTCTCTCAGCTCTGTGTACAGCAGTATCTCTCTCTCTCTCCTTCTCTCAGCTCTGTGTACAGCAGTATCTCTCTCTCTCTCCTTCTCTCAGCTCTGTGTACAGCAGTATCTCTCTCTCTCTCCTTCTCTCAGCTCTGTGTACAGCAGTATCTCTCTCTCTCTCTCCTTCTCTCAGCTCTGTGTACAGCAGTATCTCTCTCTCTCTCCTTCTCTCAGCTCTGTCTACAGCAGTATCTCTCTCTCTCTCCTTCTCTCAGCTCTGTGTACAGCAGTATCTCTCTCTCTCCTTCTCTCAGCTCTGTGTGTCTCTCAGCTCTCTCTCTCCTTCTCTCAGCTCTGTGTACAGCAGTATCTCTCTCTCTCTCCTTCTCTCAGCTCTGTGTATTAGCAGTATCTCTCTCTCTCTCCTTCTCTCAGCTCTGTGTACAGCAGTATCTCTCTCTCTCTCTCCTTCTCTCATCTCTGTGTACAGCAGTATCTCTCTCTCTCTCCTTCTCTCAGCTCTGTGTACAGCAATATCTCTCTCTCTCTCTCCTTCTCTCAGCTCTGTGTACAGCAGTATCTCTCTCTCTCTCCTTCTCTCAGCTCTGTGTACAGCAGTATCTCTCTCTCTTCTTCTCTCAGCTCTGTGTACAGCAGTATCTCTCTCTCTCTCTTCTCTCAGCTCTGTGTCTCTCCTCTCCTTCTCTCAGCTCTGTGTACAGCAGTATCTCTCTCTCTCTCCTTCTCTCAGCTCTGTCTACAGCAGTATCTCTCTCTCTCTCCTTCTCTCAGCTCTGTGTACAGCAGTATCTCTCTCTCTCTCCTTCTCTCAGCTCTGTGTACAGCAGTATCTCTCTCTCTCTCCTTCTCTCAGCTCTGTCTACAGCAGTATCTCTCTCTCTCTCCTTCTCTCAGCTCTGTGTACAGCAGTATCTCTCTCTCTCTCCTTCTCTCAGCTCTGTGTACAGCAGTATCTCTCTCTCTCTCCTTCTCTCAGCTCTGTCTACAGCAGTATCTCTCTCTCTCCTTCTCTCAGCTCTGTGTACAGCAGTATCTCTCTCTCTCTCCTTCTCTCAGCTCTGTGTACAGCAGTATCTCTCTCTCTCTCCTTCTCTCAGCTCTGTGTACAGCAGTTCTCTCTCTCCTTCTCTCAGCTCTGTGTCAGTATCTTCTCTCTCCTTCTCTCAGCTCTGTGTACATCTCTCTCTCTCTCCTTCTCTCAGCTCTGTAGCAGTATCTCTCTCTCTCTCCTTCTCTCAGCTCTGTGTACAGCAGTATCTCTCTCTCTCTCCTTCTCTCAGCTCTGTGTACAGCAGTATCTCTCTCTCTCCTTCTCTCAGCTCTGTGTACAGCAGTATCTCTCTCTCTCTCCTTCTCTCAGCTCTGTGTACAGCAGTATCTCTCTCTCTCCTTCTCTCAGCTCTGTGTACAGCAGTATCTCTCTCTCCTTCTCTCAGCTCTGTGTACAGCAGTATCTCTCTCTCTTCTCTCAGCTTGTGTCAGTATCTCTCTCTCCTTCTCTCAGCTCTGTGTACAGCAGTATCTCTCTCTCTCTCTCCTTCTCTCAGCTCTGTGTACAGCAGTCTCTCTCTCTCTCTCTCTCTCTCTCTCTCTCTCTCTCTCCTTCTCTCCCTCCCCTTCCTCTCTTTATACACCTGACCCCAGATCATTTACCACACACTACATCCCCTAACACTGTTGTTGTTGTTGTTGATGAGGATGTTGTTGATGTTGATGAGGATGTTGTTGTTGTTGATGAGGATGTTGTTGATGAGGATGTTGTTGTTGTTGTGTGTCTAACCTAACCCTGTTGTTGTTGTTGATGTTTTTGTTGCTGATGTTGTTGTTGTTGATGTTGTTGTTGTTGTGTCTCTAACCTAACCCTGTTGTTGTTGTTGATGTCGATGTTGTTGATGTTGTTGTTGTTGTTGTTGTTGTGTCTCTAACCTAACCCTGTTGTTGTTGTTGATGTTGTTGATGTTGATGTTGATGAGGATGTTGTTGTTGTTGTTGTTTATCTCCTTCTAACCCTGTTGTGTCGTTGTGTTTTTCATTCTTCTCCAGCGCCACCAAAGTTCACACGGACCCCAGAGGACCAGACCGGGGTGCAGGGAGGGGTCGCCTCCTTCGTCTGTCAGGCCACTGGAGACCCTCCGCCCAGCATTGTCTGGAACAAGAAGGGCAAGAAGGTCCAGAACCAGAGGTTTGAGGTATGCAATCAATCATCAATCAATCATCAATCAGTCCGTCAATCATCAATCAGTCCATCAATCATCAATCAGTCCATCAATCAGTCAGTCAGTCCATCAATCAGTCAGTCAGTCCATCAATCAGTCAGTCAGTCCATCAATCAGTCCATCAATCATCAATCAGTCCATCAATCAGTCAGTCAGTCCATCAATCAGTCAGTCAGTCCATCAATCAGTCAGTCAGTCCATCAATCAGTCAGTCAGTCCATCAATCAGTCCATCAATCAGTCAGTCAGTCCATCAATCATCAGTCAGTCCATCAATCAGTCCATCAGTCAGTCAGTCAGTCCATCAATCAGTCAGTCAGTCCATCAATCAGTCAGTCAGTCCATCA
>NC_088413.1:8705482-8722982 GCF_034236695.1 Oncorhynchus nerka | reverse complement strand
AATCCCCAAAAAGACAAAAATTATGATTTTCCAGAGAAGATCTCAGGGAATTAGACCAAAGTTTTCAATTGGTACAAAATATATAGAGTACTGCACACACTACAATTCGTGAGGTTTAAAAATAAGCTCAACTCGACACCTTAATGAGGCAGTGAATGAGCTGAGAGAGAAAGCATGCAGGGCATTCTACACCATTAAAAAGCTAATTCAAATTGAAATACCTATTAAAATTTCGCTAAAAGTAATTGAATATGTCATTGAACCAATTGCACTTTATGGCAGCGAGGTGTGGGGTCCCCACTTGCAAAACAAGATTTCATCAAATGGGACCCCATTGAAACCCTGCATGCAGAGTTCTGTAAGATTCTCCTACAAACACCCCATTGAAACCCTGCATGCAGAGTTCTGTAAGATTCTCCTACAAACACCCCATTGAAACCCTGCATGCAGAGTTCTGTAAGATTCTCCTAAATGTCCAGAGGAAACTACAAACATGCAGGGCAGAATCAGGCCAATATCACCTCATAATACAAACTAAATAAAAAAGCAATTACGTTTTGGAAACATCTCAACTACAGTGACCCCCTTCTCATATCATTACCAAGCCCTGCAATACCTCTCATATCATTACCAAGCCCTGCAATACCTCTCATATCATTACCAAGCCCTGCAATACCTCTCATATCATTACCAAGCCCTGCAATACCTCTCATATCATTACCAAGCCCTGCAATACCTCTCATATCATTACCAAGCCCTGCAATACCTCATATCATTACCAATCATTACCAAGCCCTGCAATACCTCTCATATCATTACCAAGCCCTCATCATATCATTACCAAGCCCTGCAATACCTCTCATATCATTACCAAGCCCTGCAATACCTCTCATATCATTACCAAGCCCTGCAATACCCCATATCATTACCAAGCCCTGCAATACCTCTCATATCATTACCAAGCCCTGCAATACCTCTCATATCATTACCAAGCCCTGCAATACCTCCATATCATTACCAAGCCCTGCAATACCTCTCATATCATTACCAAGCCCTGCAATACCTCTCATATCATTACCAAGCCCTGCAATACCTCTCATATCATTACCAAGCCCTGCAATACCTCTCATATCATTACCAAGCCCTGCAATACCTCTCATATCATTACCAAGCCCTGCAATACCTCTCATATCATTACCAAGCCCTGCAATAATCCTCATCCTTCATATCATTACCAAGCCCTCATATCATTACCAAGCCCTGCAATACCTCTCATATCATTACCAAGCCCTGCAATACCTCTCATATCATTACCAAGCCCTGCAATACATATCATTACCAAGCCCTGCAATACCTCTCATATCATTACCAAGCCCTGCAATACCTCTCATATCATTACCAAGCCCTGCAATACCTCTCATATCATTACCAAGCCCTGCAATACCTCTCATATCATTACCAAGCCCCAATACCTCTCATATCATTACCAAGCCCTGCAAATATCATTACCAAGCCCTGCAATATCATATCCAAGCCCTGCAATACCTCTCATATCATTACCAAGCCCTGCAATACCTCTCATATCATTACCAAGCCCTGCAATACCTCTCATATCATTACCAAGCCCTGCAATACCTCTCATATCATTACCAAGCCCTGCAATACCTCTCATATCATTACCAAGCCCTGCAATACCTCTCATATCATTACCAAGCCCTGCAATACCTCTCATATCATTACCAAGCCCTGCAATACCTCTCATATCATTACCAAGCAATACCTCCATATCATTACCAAGCCCTGCAATACCTCTCATATCATTACCAAGCCCTGCAATACCTCTCATATCATTACCAAGCCCTGCAATACCTGCAATACCATTACCAAGCCCTGCAATATCATATCACCAAGCCCTGCAATACCTCTCATATCATTACCAAGCCCTGCCCTGCAATACCTCTCATATCATTACCAAGCCCTGCAATACCTCTCATATCATTACCAAGCCCTGCAATACCTCTCATATCATTACCAAGCCCTGCAATATCATTACCAAGCCCTGCAATACCTCTCATATCATTACCAAGCCCTGCAATACCTCTCATATCATTACCAAGCCCTGCAATACCTCTCATATCATTACCAAGCCCTGCAATACCTCTCATATCATTACCAAGCCCTGCAATACCTCTCATATCATTACCAAGCCCTGCAATACCTCTCATATCATTACCAAGCCCTGCAATACCTCTCATATCATTACCAAGCCCTGCAATACCTCTCATATCATTACCAAGCCCTGCAATACCTCTCATATCATTACCAAGCCCTGCAATACCTCTCATATCATTACCAAGCCCTGCAATACCTCTCATATCATTACCAAGCCCTGCAATACCTCTCATATCATTACCAAGCCCTGCAATACCCCTGCAGCCCTACCTACCTCATATCATTACCAAGCCCTGCAATACTCATATCTCATATCATTACCAAGCCCTGCAATACCTCTCATATCATTACCAAGCCCTGCAATACCTCTCATATCATTACCAAGCCCTGCAATACCTCTCATATCATTACCAAGCCCTGCAATACCTCTCATATCATTACCAAGCCCTGCAATACCTCTCATATCATTACCAAGCCCCTACCTCTCATATCATTACCAAGCCCTGCAATACCTCTCATATCATTACCAAGCCCTGCAATACCTCTCATATCATTACCAAGCCCTGCAATACCTCTCATATCATTACCAAGCCCTGCAATACCTCTCATATCATTACCAAGCCCTGCAATACCTCTCATATCATTACCAAGCCCTGCAATACCTCTCATATCATTACCAAGCCCTGCAATACCTCTCATATCATTACCAAGCCCTGCAATACCTCTCATATCATTACCAAGCCCTGCAATACCTCTCATATCATTACCAAGCCCTGCAATACCTCTCATATCATTACCTCTCATATCATTACCAAGCCCTGCAATACCTCTCATATCATTACCAAGCCCTGCAATACCTCATTACCAAGCCCATATCATTACCAAGCCCTGCAATACCTCTCATATCATTACCTCCATATCATTACCAAGCCCTGCAATACCTCTCATATCATTACCAAGCCCTGCAATACCTCTCATATCATTACCAAGCCCTGCAATACCTCTCATATCATTACCAAGCCCTGCAATACTCTCTCATATCATTATCATTACAAGCCCTGCAATACCTCTCATATCATTACCAAGCCCTGCAATACCTCTCATATCATTACCAAGCCCTGCAATACCTCTCATATCATTACCAAGCCCTGCAATACCTCTCATATCATTACCAAGCCCTGCAATACCTCTCATATCATTACCAAGCCCTGCAATACCTCTCATATCATTACCAAGCCCTGCAATACCTCTCATATCATTACCAAGCCCTGCAATACCTCTCATATCATTACCAAGCCCTGCAATACCAAGAGCTGAGCAAAGAAAAGAGTCCCCTCATCCAGCTGGTCCTGAGGCTGAATTCACAAACCTGTTCTACTAACACACTGAAGCCTCATTCCCCTCATCCAGCTGGTCCTGAGTTCACTAACCTGTTCTACTAACACACTGAAGCCTCAGTCCCCCCATCCAGCTGGTCCTGGGGCTGAGTTCACAAACCTGTTCTACTAACACACTGAAGCCTCAGTCCCCCCATCCAGCTGGTCCTGGGGCTGAGTTCACAAACCTGTTCTACTAACACACTGAAGCCTCATTCCCCTCATCCAGCTGGTCCTGAGGCTGAGTTCACAAACCTGTTCTACTAACACACTGAAGCCTCATTCCCCTCATCCAGCTGGTCCTGGGTTCACTAACCTGTTCTACTAACACACTGAAGCCTCATTCCCCTCATCCAGCTGGTCCTGAGTTCACTAACCTGTTCTACTAACACACTGAAGCCTCAGTCCCCCCATCCAGCTGGTCCTGGGGCTGAGTTCACAAACCTGTTCTACTAACACACTGAAGCCTCAGTCCCCCCATCCAGCTGGTCCTGGGGCTGAGTTCACAAACCTGCTCTACTAACACACTGAAGCCTCAGTCCCCTCATCCAGCTGGTCCTGGGGCTGAGTTCACAAACCTGTTCTACTAACACACTGAAACCTCAGTCCCCTCATCCAGCTGGTCCTGGGGCTGAGTTCCCAAACCTGTTCTACTAACACACTGAAGCCTCAGGACCAGAACATCCAATTAATCAGAATAAACCACAGGCTCAGAGAGAGAGACGTGGAGGGAGAAAGAGAGGGAGAGAGAGAGAGAGATGTGGAGGGAGAAAGAGAGGGAGAGAGAGAGACGTGGAGGGAGAAGGAGAGGGAGAGAGAGAGAGACGTGGAGAGAGAAAGAGAGGGAGAGAGAGAGACGTGGAGGGTGAAAGAGAGGGAGAGAGAGAGACGTGGAGGGAGAAAGAGAGACGTGGAGGGAGAAAGAGAGGGAGAGAGAAAGACGGAGAGAGAGGGAGAGAGAAAGAGAGGGAGAGAGAGAGATGTGGAGGGAGAAAGAGAGGGAGAGAGAGAGACGTGGAGAGAGAGAGAGACGTGGAGGGAGAAAGAGAGGGAGAGAGAGAGACGTGGAGGGAGAAAGAGAGGGAGAGAGAGAGACGTGGAGGGAGAAAGAGAGGGAGAGAGAGAGACGTGGAGAGAGAAAGAGAGGGAGAGAGAGACGTGGAGGGAGAAAGAGAGGGAGAGAGAGACGTGGAGGGAGAAAGAGAGGGAGAGAGAGACGTGGAGGGAGAAAGAGAGGGAGAGAGAGATGTGGAGGGAGAAAGAGAGGGAGAGAGAGACGTGGAGGGAGAAAGAGAGGGAGAGAGAAAGACGGAGAGAGAGGGAGAGAGAAAGAGAGGGAGAGAGAGAGACGGAGAGAGAAAGAGAGGGAGAGAGAGAGATGTGGAGGGAGAAAGAGAGGGAGAGAGAGAGACGTGGAGGGAGAAAGAGAGGGAGAGAGAGAGACGTGGAGAGAGAAAGAGAGGGAGAGAGAGAGACGTGGAGGGAGAAAGAGAGGGAGAGAGAAAGACGGAGAGAGAGGGAGAGAGAAAGAGAGGGAGAGAGAGAGACGTAGAGAGAAAGAGAGGGAGAGAGAGAGATGTGGAGGGAGAAAGAGAGGAAGAGAGAGAGATATGGAGGGAGAAAGAGAGGGAGAGAGAGACGTGGAGGGAGAAAGAGAGGGAGAGAGAGAGATGTGGAGGGAGAAAGAGAGGGAGAGAGCGAGACGTGGAGGGAGAAGGAGAGGGAGAGAGAGAGACGTGGAGAGAGAAAGAGAGGGAGAGAGAGAGACGTGGAGGGTGAAAGAGAGGGAGAGAGAGAGACGTGGAGGGAGAAAGAGAGGGAGAGAGAGAGACGTGGAGGGAGAAAGAGAGGGAGAGAGAGACGTGGAGGGAGAAAGAGAGGGAGAGAGAGACGTGGAGGGAGAAAGAGAGGGAGAGAGAAAGAAGGAGAGAGAGGGAGAGAGAGAGACGGAGACGGAGAGAGAAAGAGAGGGAGAGAGAGATGTGGAGGGAGAAAGAGAGGGAGAGAGAGAGACGTGGAGGGAGAAAGAGAGGGAGAGAGAGAGACGTGGAGGGAGAAAGAGAGGGAGAGAGAGACGTGGAGGGAGAAAGAGAGGGAGAGAGAAAGACGGAGAGAGAGGGAGAGAAAGAGAGAGAAAGAGAGGGAGAGAGAGAGATGTGGAGGGAGAAAGAGAGGGAGAGAGAGAGACGTGGAGGGAGAAAGAGAGGGAGAGAGAAAGACGGAGAGAGAGGGAGAGAGAAAGAGAGGGAGAGAGAGAGACGGAGAGAGAAAGAGAGGGAGAGAACGAGAGAGACGGAGAGAGTCTTTGAACAGCAGTTCTCCTCTCTTCAGTCTCATGCTATAAGTACTGGAAATCCTTATAGTGAGCAGAGTTATAATGGTTATAATGTCTGTTTATTCTACCTGGGGAAGCACAGCAACACGCTATACCATACTGTACTACACTATACTACACTATACCATACTATACTACACCATACTACACTATACTACTGTATTATACTATACTATGCCATGCTATACTATACTATGCTATACTATGTTATACTATTCTATGGTATACTATGCCATGCTATACCATACTATACTATGCTATGTTATACTATACTACACTATACCGTAGCACTATACCGTAGCACACTATACTGCACTATACTATGCTATACTACACTATACCATACTATACTACACTATACTACACTATACCATGCTATACTACACCATACCATGCCACACTATACTATATTATACTACACTATACTACTCTCTACCGAACCACACTATGCCACACTATACTGCACTATACTCCGCTATACTACACTGTACTGCACCATACCATACTATACTACACTATACTACACTATACTATACTACACTGTACCATACCATACTACACCATACCATAATATACTACACTGTACTACACTATACTATACCGTACCACACTATACTGCACTACACTACATTATGCTACACTAGTCTACATTATACTACACTATACTACACTATACCACACTATACTACACTATACTGCACTATACCACACGATACTAGTAGTATAGTGTAGTATAGTGTGGTACGGTATAGTGTAGTATAGTGTAGTATAGTATAGCGGGGTGCGGTATAGTGCAGTATGGTGTAGTTTAGTGTAGTATAGCGCAGTATATTGTAGTATAGTATAGTATAGTGTGGTATTGTGTACTATACTACACTATACTACACTATGATGCACCACGCTATACTGCACTACACCACCCCATGCTATACTCCACTGTTCTATACTACACTATACCACTGTATTATACTATACTATGCCATGCTATACTATACTATCCTATACTATACTATACTATGCTGTTATTCTATGGTATACTATGCTATTCTATGGTATACTATGCTATACTATACTATGCTATGCTATACTGTGTTATACTATTCTATGGTATACTATGCTATTCTATGGTATACTATGCTATACTATACTATGCTATGCTATACTATGTTATACTATTCTATGGTATACTATGGTATACTATGCTATTCTATGGTATACTATGCTATACTATACTATGCTATGCTATACTATGTTATACTGTACTATACGATGCTATACTATGTTATACTGTACTCTACTATGCTATACTATGTTATACTGTACTATACTATGCTATACTATACTATACTATGTTATTCTATGGTATACTATGCTATTCTATGGTATACTATGCTATACTATGTTATTCTATGGTATACTATACTATGCTATACTATGTTATACTGTACTACACTATGCTATACTATACTATACTGACCTGGGGTGGCACTGCAACACACTATACTACTATTTATTGTTCTCTTTATTCTTTATTTATTCATGAATCAGAGAGAGAGTCATGACTCACTGAATCACTGGCACACGAGGGCAGTTTATTCATGAATCAGAGAGAGAGTCATGACTCACTGAATCACTGAATCACTGGAACATGAGGGCAGTTTATTCATGAATCAGAGAGAGAGTCATGACTCACTGAATCACTGGCAGTTTACTTCACTACTCTGATTCTATCCCAGTTGAATCAAATCTCGGATTAATCTCTCTGTGTCTCTCTCTGTGTCACTCTCTGTGTGTCTCTCTGTGTCTCTCTCTGTGTCTCTCTCTGTGTCTCTCTCTCTGTGTGTCTCTCTCTCTCTCTGTCTCTCTCTCTCTCTGTGTCTCTCTCTCTCTGTGTCTCTCTGTCTCTCTCTGTGTCTCTCTCTGTGTGTCTCTCTCTCTCTCTCTCTCTCTCTCTCTCTCTCTGTGTCTCTCTGTCTCTCTCTCTCTCGCCTCCAGAGGATCAGCTCCCCTCGGGGTTCCCCACCATAGACATGGGTCCCCAGCTGAAGGTGGTGGAACGCTCTAGAACGGCCACCATGCTGTGTGCTGCTAGCGGCAACCCCGACCCAGAAATCACCTGGTTTAAAGACTTCCTCCCTGTCAACACCACCAATAACAACGGGCGAATCAAACAGCTGCGTTCAGGTATGGAGTGATCAGCGGGAAAATACGAGTGTCAACACAATGTTACCCCCCTCTTTCTCTTTCTAGTCCTCCTCTCCACTTCTCTTTCTCTTTCTAATCCTCCGCTCCCCCTCTCTTTCCTTTTCTAGTCCTCCTCTCCCCCTGTCTTTCTCTTTCTAGTCCTCCGCTCCCCCTCTCTTTCTCTTTCTAGTCCTCCTCTCCCCCTCTCTTTCTCTTTCTAGTCCTCCTCTCCTCTCCTCTCCCCCTCTCTTTCTCTTTCTAGTCCTCCTCTCCCACTCTCTTTCTAGTCCTCCTCTCCCCCTCTCTTTCTCTTTCTAGTCCTTTTCTCCCCCTCTCTTTCTCTTTCTAGGCCTCTGCTCCCCTCTCTTTCTCTTTCTAGTCCTCCTCTCCCCCTCTCTTTCTCTTTCTAGTCCTCCTCTCCCCCTCTCTTTCTCTTTCTAGTCCTCCTCTCCCCCTCTCTTTCTCTTTCTAGTCCTCTTCTCCCCCTCTCTTTCTAGTCCCCCTCTCTTTCTCTTTCTAGTACTCCTCTCCCCCTCTCTTTCTCTTTCTAGTCCTCCTCTCCCCCTCTCTTTCTCTTTCTAGTCCTCTTCTCCCCCTCTCTTTCTAGTCCTCCTCTCCCCCTCTCTTTCTAGTCCTCCTCTCCCCTCTCTTTCTAGTCCTCCTCTCCCCCTCTCTTTCTCTTTCTAGTCCTCTTCTCCCCTCTCTTTCTCTTTCTAGTCCCTCCTCTCCCCTCTCTTTCTCTTTCTAGTCCCTCTGCTCCCCCTCTCTTTCTCTTTCTAGTCCTCCTCTCCCCTCTCTTTCTCTTTCTAGTCCTCCTCTCCCTCTCTTTCTAGTCCTCCTCTCCCCCTCTCTTTCTCTTTCTAGTCCTCCCTCTCCCCCTCTCTTTCTCTTTCTAATCCTCCGCTCCCCTCTCTTTCTCTTTCTAGTCCTCCTCTCCCCCCTCTTTCTCTTTCTAGTCCTCCTCTCCCCCTCTCTTTCTCTTTCTAGTCCTCTTCTCCCCCTCTCTTTCTAGTCCCCTCTCTTTCTCTTTCTAGTCCTCCTCTCCCCCCTCTCTTTCTCTTTCTAGTACTCCTCTCCCCCTCTCTTTCTCTTTCTAGTCCTCTTCTCCCCCTCTCTTTCTAGTCCTCCTCTCCCCTCTCTTTCTAGTCCTCCTCTCCCCCTCTCTTTCTAGTCCTCCTCTCCCCCTCTCTTTCTCTTTCTAGTCCTCTTCTCCCCCTCTCTTTCTCTTTCTAGTCCTCCTCTCCCCCTCTCTTTCTCTTTCTAGTCCTCTGCTCCCCCTCTCTTTCTCTTTCTAGTCCTCCTCTCCCTCTCTTTCTAGTCCTCCTCTCCCCCCTCTCTTTCTAGTCCTCCTCTCCCCCTCTCTTTCTCTTTCTAGTCCTCCTCTCCCCCTCTCTTTCTCTTTCTAGTCCTCCTCTCCCCCTCTCTTTCTCTTTCTAATCCCCCGCTCCCCCTCTCTTTCTCTTTCTAGTCCTCCTCTCCCCCTCTCTTTCTCTTTCTAGTCCTCCGCTCCCCCTCTCTTTCTCTTTCTAGTCCTCCGCTCCTCTCTCTTTCTCTTTCTAGTCTTCTGTTCACTGCTTTTGTTTTTGTTTGTTCTTCTCCTTGTTTCTCCTCTTTTGTTTGGTGTTCTGTTCTTTTTATTGAAATACCCCTCTTCTCTCTCTCTCTCTCTCTCTCTCTCTCTCCCTGTCTCTCTCTCTCTGTCTCTCTCTCCCTCTCTCTCTCTCTGTCTCTCTGTCTCTCTGTATCTGTCTCTCTGTCTCTCTCTCTCTCTCTCTCTCTCTCTCTGTCTCTCTCTCTCTCTGTCTCTCTCTCAGTCTCTCTCTCTCTCCCTGTCTCTCTCTCTCTGTCTCTCGCTCCCTCTCTCTCTCTCTGTCTGTCTCTCTGTATCTGTCTATCTCTCCGTCCCTCTCTCTCTCTCTCTCTCTGTCTCTCTGTCTGTCTGTCTCTCTCTCTCTCTCTCTCTCCCTCTCTCTCAGTATCTCTCTCTCTCTCTCTCTCTCTCTGTCTCTCTGTCTCTCTGTCTCCCTGTCTCTCTCTCTCTCGCTCTCTCTGTCTCTCTGTCTCTCTGTCTCTCTCTGTCTCTCTCTGTCTCTCTATCTCTCTGTCTCTCTGTCTCTCTCTCTCTCTCTCTGTCTCTCCGTCTCTCTGTCTCTCTCTCTCTCTCTCTCTCTCTCTCTCTCTCTCTCTCTCTCTCTGTCTCTCTGTCTCTCTCTCTTTCTCTCTCTCCTTCTCTCTCTCTCTCTCTCTCTGTCTCTCTGTCTCTCTCTCTCTCTCTCTCTATTGTTTTCTCCCTGTGAGTTGATGTCAGTTATTGTGTTGTATGGTTGTTCTATCTCCTGTCCTTTTGTTCTCTTGTCCAAGGCTTTTCTCTCTCTCTAATCTCTCTGCTTTCCTCCAAACCCTGGAGGGTCTTCAGACACACTCACCATCGTGACAGACTTACCTCTTTATCTAACAACAAACTGCTTACCCCAAGGCCATGGTCTAAGCAACGATATAAGACACACTTGGAGTGACTGAGCAGCTCCCCTTTACTAAAAATACAGATGAATCTTTCCATGTACGGTATTGTAATGTGAAGTACGGTGTCTTGTCTGAACCACCTCCCTCTCCAGTGTAGAACACTGCTGTGATTGGTCTGAACCACCTCCCTCTCCATGGTAGAGAACACTGCTGTGATTGGTCTGAACCACCTCCCTCTCCAGGGTAGAACACTGCTGTGATTGGTCTGAACCACCTCCCTCTCCAGTGTAGACCACTGCTGTGATTGGTCTGAACCACCTCCCTCTCCAGGGTAGAACACTGCTGTGATTGGTCTGAACCACCTCCCTCTCCAGTGTAGACCACTGCTGTGATTGGTCTGAACCACCTCCCTCTCCAGTGTAGAACACTGCTGTGATTGGATGACTGCTGTATTTTCTCAACTCTTCTTGGATTCCTTCAACTTTGTCCAGTCTGCCGACTTTGTTGACAAAAAAGACATTAAAAAAGGTATTGATTCGTGACCTCTACAAGGTCATCCGTTGAGCTGGACTCTCATTGTGAGCCTCATTGTTGCAGCCAGAACAACAACAATGTTAAAAGACCTCTCTGCACCTTGACGATAGCAGAATGTCTACCTTCTGACAATGTTAAAAGGCCTCTCTGCACCTTGACGATAGCAGAATGTCTACCTTCTGACAATGTTAAAAGGCCTCTCTGCACCTTGACGATAGCAGAACGTCTACCTTCTGACAGTGTTAAAAGACCTCTCTGCACCTTGACGATAGCAGAACGTCTACCTTCTGACAGTGTTAAAAGGCCTCTCTGCACCTTGACGATAGCAGAACGTCTACCTTCTGACAATGTTAAAAGGCCTCTCTGCACCTTGACGATAGCAGAATGTCTACCTTCTGACAGTGTTAAAAGGCCTCTCTGCACCTTGACGATAGCAGAATGTCTACCTTCTGACAATGTTAAAAGGCCTCTCTGCACCTTGACGATAGCAGAATGTCTACCTTCTGACAATGTTAAAAGGCCTCTCTGCACCTTGACGATAGCAGAATGTCTACCTTCTGACAATGTTAAAAGACCTCTCTGCACCTTGACGATAGCAGAATGTCTACCTTCTGACAGTGAAGATCCTGCTGCGTTAACCTTTTACATAACGATGCTTCCACCAATTAGAATAACCGCTGTGTTTGGTCTCAGTGTGGAATAGGCACAGTAGTGTGAGACTCCAACCTCCAGTGTTAGCTCCCTCACCCTCTAATTGGTTAGGCTCAATTCCCCGGTCAATTCAGAAAAGTGAACCACATTCCAACTCCACTTCCAGATGTTCCTGATGGGAACGCAGCGAAGAGAATTACAATTGGAATTCCCCTGTACTTCTTCTTATTAAAGCTACTTTTGCTTCCTCCCTCTCCTCTGCTTTGGGCCAGACTCTGGACCCACAATCCCTCTGGCTTCTGTTTGAACTATGACCCTTGGCTTCTCTGTCTACCTCTGGCTCAGCCCCGGCACTTCCTTATTCAGAACCCTTATATTTCTATCCCCATGTTGTGACTGGACGGGTTTTGTATTACTCTGCTGTCAAGACATCTCACTACTATTATAACATCGCTGTTGTTCACTTTTCAACTTTTGTCTGTCTGCTAACCATTAACCAGAAATGTAAATACATTTATTAAAGTTATACATTTTTACATTATCCGATAATTGGACATTATTCGTCCTTGTCGGACCTTGAGTTTTAGCTATCGGACAACAATACAAGTCATAGTTTCATCTGGTCGGCGGCTCCATACGCTCTATTTGACCAATCAGCTGGTTGTTGAAAGGTTAAGTCAAGGTTGTGTAACTGTCTCTAATGAAAAGGACTGTAATGCTGTGTCTATGCTGTTTCTTCTTCTCTCTGTGTCTCTCTTAAACAACAGAGTCCTTTGGTAAGTGCTTTAACCTCTGAAAGATATCGCTACCCCCCTCACCTGTCTGCTGTTACCTTGTCTCACACTGTGGTCCCTCACGGCTCCCTATTCTCTATGTAGTGCTACACACATCAGGGCCCTCTGGTCAAAAGTAGTGCACTGGATAGGGAATAGGGTGTCATTTGGGGTCAGAACACTGTCTGTACCCAACACTAATGCTGCTCGCTCACGGCTCACCGTATTCATACACTGACTGATTGCTGATGCGTTGTGGAGAACGACCACTGTAGTCACACACACTTAGATACACACACACACACACACACACACACACACACACACACAGAATGAACACACACCTGACCACCCTACATCTTTCTATTAGACTAAAATGCTTTCACCTGTTGACCCCTTCACTCCTTCACTCACTTAATATATCTCTCTCCTTCACTCCTTCACTCACTTAATATATATCTCTCCTTCACTCCTTATCTTAATATATCTCTCTCCTTCACTCCTTCACTCACTTAATATATCTCTCTCTCCTTCACTCACTCATTCACTCACTTAATATATCTCTCTCTCCTTCACTCATTCACTCACTCACTCACTTAATATATCTCTCTCTCCTTCACTCACTCATTCACTCACTTAATATATCTCTCTCCTTCACTCATTCACTCACTTAATATATCTCTCTCCTTCACTCATTCCTCACTTAATATATCTCTCTCCTTCACTCATTCACTCACTTAATATATCTCTCTCCTTCACTCATTCACTCACTTAATATATCTCTCTCTCCTTCACTCCTTCACTCACTTAATATATCTCTCTCTCCTTCACTCACTCATTCACTCACTTAATATATCTCTCTCTCCTTCACTCATTCACTCACTCACTCACTTAATATATATCTCTCTCCTCACTCACTCATTCACTCATAATATATCTCTCCTTCACTCATTCACTCGTAATATATCTCTCTCCTTCACTCATTCACTCACTTAATATATCTCTCTCTCTCCTTCACTCATTCACTCACTTAATATATCTCTCTCCTTCACTCATTCACTCACTTAATATATCTCTCTCCTTCACTCATTCACTCACTTAATATATCTCTCTCCTTCACTCATTCACTCACTTAATATATCTATCTCCTTCACTCATTCACTCCTTCACTCACTTAATATATATCTCTCTCCTTCACTCATTCACTCACTTAATATATATCTCTCTCCTTCACTCATTCACTCACTTAATATATATCTCTCTCCTTCACTCATTCACTCACTTAATATATATCTCTCTCCTTCAGTCATTCACTCACTTAATATATATCTCTCCCCTTCACTCATTCACTCACTTAATATATCTCTCTCCTTCAGTCATTCACTCACTTAATATATCTCTCTCTCCTTCACTCATTCACTCACTTAATATATCTCTCTCTCCTTCACTCATTCACTCACTTAATATATCTCTCCTTCACTCACTCTCTCACTCCCCCATAACACTGTATAGTGTTTTCCTGCCTATACTCCCTCCACTGTAGATGACTGTCTCAAATAAAACCAGTCCGGATACCAACCCAGTCCAGACACCAACACCAACCCAGTCCAGACACCAACACCAACCCAGTCCAGACACCAACCCAGTCCAGAAACCAACACATCAACAGTCCAGTCCAGATACCAACCCAGTCCAGACATCAACCCGGTCCAGATACCAACCAGTCCAGGCATCAGCCCAGTCCGGATACCAGCGGTCCATCAGCAGTCCAGAACCCAGTCCAGACACCAACCCAGTCCAGACACCAACACCAACCCAGTCAGATACCAACACCAAGCCAGTTCAGACACCAGCACCGGTCACAAGCCAGTCCAGACATCAACGGAACATCATCCCGGTCCAGACATCAGCCAGTCAGATACCTTCGGTCAGACACCAACCACCAAGCAACCCAGTCAGATACCAGCAGTCCAGACACCACCCAGTCCAGACATCAACCCAGTCCAGACATCAACCCAGTCCGAAGTCAGACATCAACCCAGTCCAGACATCAACATCCCAGTACCAGCAGTCAGACATCAGCAGTCCAGTCAGCCCAGTCCAGTCACCAAGTCCAGATAGTCCAACCCAGTCCAGACATCAACCCAGTCCAGATGCCAACCCAGTCCAGTCACCACCCAGTCCAGACATCAGTCAGATACCAGCCCGGTCAGGCCTCAGTCCAGATACCAGCGAGTCGAACATCAACCCAGTACCAACCCAGTCCAGACACCAACACCAACCCAGTCAGCCCAGTCCAGCCAGTTCAGACACCAACACCAACTCGGTCCAGACACAGCCAGTCCAGACATCATCCCAGTCCAGACATCATCCCGTTCCAGACATCCAGACATCAGCAGTCCAGATACCAACCCAGTCCAGACATCAGCCCAGTCCAGACACCAACACCACCCAGTCCAGACACCAACACCAACCCAGTCCAGACCTCAACCCAGTCCAGAGTCCAGACATCAACCCAGTCCAGACAGTCCATACCAGCTTAGTCAGACATCAACTTGTCAGACATCACATCAACCCAGTCAGACATCAAGCAGTCAGATACCAGTCCAGACATCAGTCCAGATACCAGCGGTCAGATACCACATCATCACCCAGTCCAGAGACATCACACCAACCAGTCAGACACCCACCTTAGTCAGACCCTAGTCAGACACCAGCAGTCCAGATACCAACCCAGTCAGACATCATCCAGTCGAGACATCATCCCAGTCAGACATCCAAGTCCAGATAATCTAGTCCAGATACCAATCCAGTCCAGCTCAGTCTCAGTCAGACCTCAGCAGTCCCAGATATCTCAGTCCAGACATCTCTCAACCCTCAGACATCTTTCTCTCTCCAGACCTATCTCTGAAACACTTGCAATAATCTATATTAGTAGCTCTCTCTGTCTCTCTCTCTCTCGCTTTGTCTCTCTCTCTCTGTCTCACATCTCTCCATCTCTCTCTCTCTTTTATTATGACTGATAATTGTGAGTATCTAATGTGATTCTTCTCCTCTCAAAGCCAACCACACTCTCTCTCTTACTCTCTTTCTGTCTTCCTCCAATCCCCACCACTAACATTTCTTCTTCTTCTCTAATCTGATTTGCATTCATTGACCAATCAGGTGGCACGCCTATAGAGGTAAGAGACGATTGTCTGGGAGGACCGCCACAGAATCCAGGCTGTTTCCAAATGGCACTAGTATTCCCTATAATAGTGCACTACTTTTTGACCAGAACCCTATGAGCCGTGTATGGGAAAATATAGTGCACAGTGTAGAGAATCAGGTGCCATTTGAGTCACGATTCAGAGATAACAGACCTCGTCCCTCTTTTCCATTTCCACCATCACGTTGTTCCAGGTCGTTGCTATGAAACTGGGGGCACCCATCAATCGCTTCCTTGTCATTGTGTGACATGTCCTTCAACCCTAAACCACTTCCTGGTCTCCCCTGCTCCCTTCATCCTAATTAACCTGTTGCCCCCAACCTAAACCCCTTCCTGGTCTCCTCTACTCCCTTCATCCTAATTAATTTATTATATAACCTAAACCCCTTCCTGGTCTCCCCTACTCCCTTCATCCTAATTAACCTGTTATACAACCTAAAGCCCCATCCTGGTCTCCCCTACTCCTTCATCCTAATTAACCTGTTATATCTAAACCCTTCCTGGTCTCCCCTACTCCCTTCATCTAATTAACCTGTTATATAATTTAAACCTTCTTGGTTCTCCCTACTCCTTCATCCTAGTTAACTTGTTATACAACCTAAATACCCCCTTCCTTGTCTCCCTACTTCCCTTTTCATCTAATTCAACTTGTTATATAACCTAAACCCCTTCCTGGTCTCTCCTATCCCTTCATCCTAATTAACCTGTTATATAACTCTAAGCCCCTTCTGGTCTCCCCTACTCCCTTCATCCTACTCAACCTGTTATATAACCTAAACTCCTTCCTGGTCTCTATTCCTTCATCCTACTCATAATCCTGTTATATAACCTAAACCCCCTTTCCTAGTCTCCTTACTTCCCCTTCATCCACTAACTGAAAGAGAGTAACCTAAACCCTTCCTGGTCTCCCTACTCCCTTCATCCTAATTAACCTGTTATATAACCTAAACCCCTTCCTGGTCTCCCCTACTCCCTTCATCCTAATTAACCTGTTATATAACTTAAACTCCTTCCTGGTCTCCCTACTCCTTCATCCTAATTAATCTGTTATATAACCTAAACCCCTTCCTGTCTCCCTACTCCTTCATCCCACTAACCTGAGCAGATAGTTAGATAACCCTAAACCCTTCTCAGTATTTCTACTCCCTTCATCCTAATTAACCTGTTATATAACCTAAACCCCTTCCTGGTCTCCCCTACTCCCTTCATCCTAATTAACCTGTTATATAACCTAAACCCCTTCCTGGTCTCCCCTACTCCCTTCATCCTAATTAACCTGTTATATAACCTAAACCCCTTCCTGGTCTCCCCTACTCCCTTCATCCTAATTAACCTGTTATATAGTTATATAACCTAAACCCCTTCCTGGTCTCCCCTACTCCCTTCATCCTAATTAACCTGTTATATAACCTAAACCCCTTCCTGGTCTCCCCTACTCCCTTCATCCTAATTAACCTGTTATATAACCTAAACCCCTTCCTGGTCTCCCCTACTCCCTTCATCCTAATTAACCTGTTATATAACCTAAACCCCTTCCTGGTCTCCCCTACTCCCTTCATCCTAATTAACCTGTTATATAACCTAAACCCCTTCCTGGTCTCCCCTACTCCCTTCATCCTAATTAACCTGTTATATAACCTAAACCCCTTCCTGGTCTCCCTACTCCCTTCATCCTAATTAACCTGTTATATAACCTAAACCCCTTCCTGGTCTTCCCTACTCCCTTCATCCTAATTAACCTGTTATATAACCTAAACCCCTTCCTGGTCTTCCCTACTCCCTTCATCCTAATTAACCTGTTATA
>NC_088413.1:8685681-8704982 GCF_034236695.1 Oncorhynchus nerka | reverse complement strand
GAAAGACACAGAGAGAGAAAACAGAGAGGTTGTGTGTTGGATAAAGGTCTAGATGAGAAGAGCCTCCTCTGGCCTCCATAGACCTTCTGTCACACACACACACACACACACGCACATTTTTATTTCCATTTAAGCTTTCTTAGAGTGAGTCTGAGTCTGAGTGTGTGAGTGTGTGTGTGTGTGTGTGTGTGTGTGTGTGTGTGTGTGAGTTTGTGTATGCCTCAGTGTGTGTGTTTGTGCATGTCTAAGCGTATCATCAGCGCGTGTGTGAGTGTGTGTGTGTGTGTGCGTGTGTGTGTGTGTGAGTTTGTGTATGCCTCAGTGTGTGTATTTGTGCATGTCTAAGCGTATCATCAGCGTGTGTGTGTGTGTGTGTGTGTGTGTATATAGTCCAGGCAGCAGAGAGCTTAAGGAAATAAACTGTCTAACAGAAACCACACCGACAGCCAACCACCAACCAGACAGACTCCGCATCCCCAGTAGCACATTTGACCAGAGCCCTCGTAGTAGTGCACTATATAGGAAATAGGCTACCATTTGGGACGCAAACAGGCGCCTAAGAGGTTTGGCTTTTAGTTTTGAGCCTCCATCTTAAAGTTGAAAGGTTAAGCTACAAGGACACAGTGTTAGAGGCAGAGGGAAACACCCAACAGAATGAAGTCGCATTTACAAACTGGGTGGTTCGAGCCCTGGATGCTGATTGGCTGACAGCCGTGGTATATCAGACCGTATACCACGGGTATGACAAACATTTATTTCATACTGTTCTAATTATATTAGTAACCAGTTTATAATAGCTGTGTGCATTTACCTGACGAACAGGTGTGTAGTCCTACCTGGCCCAACCCTGACAGGCTGTTTTAGAAGGTGTGTAGTCCTACCTGGCCCAACCCTGACAGACTGTTTCAGAAGGTGTGTGGCCCAACCCTGGCAGGCTGTTTTAGAAGGTGTGTAGTCCTACCTGGCCCAACCCTGACAGACTGTTTTAGAAGGTGTGTAGTCCTACCTGGCCCAACCCTGACAGACTGTTTTAGAAGGTGTGTAGTCCTACCTGGCCCAACCCTGACAGGCTGTTTCAGAAGGTGTGTGGCCTTACCTGGCCCAACCCTGACAGGCTGTTTCAGAAGGTGTGTAGTCCTGCCTGGCCCAACCCTGACAGGCTGTTTTAGAAGGTGTGTAGTCCTACCTGTCCCAACCCTGACAGGCTGTTTTAGAAGGTGTGTAGTCCTACCTGTCCCAACCCTGACAGGCTGTTTTAGAAGGTGTGTAGTCCTACCTGGCCCAACCCTGGCAGACTGTTTTAGAAGGTGTGTAGCCCAACCCTGACAGGCTGTTTTAGAAGGTGTGTTTTAGAAGGTGTGTACCCCTACCCTGACGGACTGTTTTAGAAAGTGTGTAGCCCTGACAGGCGGGGTGTGTAGTCCCAACCCTGACAGGCTGTTTTAGAAGGTGTGTTTTAGTCCTACCTGGCCCAACCCTGACAGGCTGTTTTAGAAGGTGTGTAGTCCTACCTGGCCCAACCCTGACAGGCTGTTTTAGAAGGTGTGTAGTCCTACCTGGCCCAACCCTGACAGGCTGTTTTAGAAGGTGTGTAGTCCTGCCTGGCCCAACCCTGACAGGCTGTTTTAGAAGGTGTGTAGTCCTGCCTGGCCCAACTCTGACAGGCTGTTTTAGAAGGTGTGTAGTCCTACCTGGCCCAACCCTGACAGGCTGTTTCAGAAGGTGTGTAGTCCTACCTGGCCCAACCCTGACAGACTGTTTCAGAAGGTGTGTAGTCCCTGACAGCTGTTTTAGAAGGTGTGTAGTCCTGCCTGGCCCAACCCTGGCAGGCTGTTTTAGAAGGTGTGTGGCCCAACCCTGGCAGGCTGTTTTAGAAGGTGTGTGGCCCAACCCTGGCAGGCTGTTTTAGAAGGTGTGTGGCCCAACCCTGGCAGGCTGTTTCAGTGTAACCCATTGGTTTTGAACCAAAGGACTACGTTAGCATGCTGAGCTAAAGCCTAGAGGGGACTCAGGGGAGCTAACAGTCTTCAGATCTCAGGAAAAAGGTGCCTATCATGTGAGTTTAGTTCTCAGAATTACATCATCCGACCTGTAGGTTGTAGGTTGACTCTGTGTGTGAATATCTCTGTATCTAGATGAGTTGCCAGATTGGGTGTTTATCCTGTACCTCTGACGTATAGGTTAGCGGGGGGTGGATATCTCTGTATCTAGATGAGTTGCCAGATTGGGTGTTTATCCTGTACCTCTGACGTATAGGTTAGCGGGGGGTGGATATCTCTGTATCTAGATGAGTTGCCAGATTGGGTGTTTATCCTGTACCTCTGACGTATAGGTTAGCGGGGGTGGATATCTCTGTATCTAGATGAGTTGCCAGATTGGGTGTTTATCCTGTACCTCTGACGTATAGGTTAGCGGGGGTGGATATCTCTGTATCTAGATGAGTTGCCAGATTGGGTGTTTATCCTGTACCTCTGACGTATAGGTTAGCGGGGGTGGATATCTCTGTATCTAGATGAGTTGCCAGATTGGGTGTTTATCCTGTACCTCTGACGTATAGGTTAGCGGGGGGTGGATATCTCTGTATCTAGATGAGTTGCCAGATTGGGTGTTTATCCTGTACCTCTGACGTATAGGTTAGCGGGGGGTGGATATCTCTGTATCTAGATGAGTTGCCAGATTGGGTGTTTATCCTGTACCTCTGACGTATAGGTTAGCGGGGGGTGGATATCTCTGTATCTAGATGAGTTGCCAGATTGGGTGTTTATCCTGTACCTCTGACGTATAGGTTAGCGGGGGTGGAGTAGCGGGTTCCGTCGATGTTGGTGGCAACACATTCATATTTCCCCTGGTCCTGTTCCTCACTCAACTCTATCTGGAGGGCACCTGGAGGAAGGAGAGGGGGGGAGGGGGAGGGAGGGAGGAATATATATATATATATTCAGAGAGAGAGAGGGAGGGAGAGAGAGAGAGAGAGAGAGGGAGGAGAGAGAGAGAGAGAGAGAGAGAGGAAGATAGAGAGGGGGCAGATAGAGAGGGGGAGATAAGAGAGGGAGAGAGAGAGAGAGAGAGGGAGAAAGGGGGGATAAAGAGGGAAAGATAGAGGAATAGAGAGAGAGTGGGAGAGATATATATATATATAGAGAGGGAGATATATATATATATAGAGAGGGGGAGAGATATAGAGAGAGAGGGGCAGATAGAGAGGGAGAGATAGAGAGGGAGCGATAGAGGGAGAGATAGAGAGGGAGCGATAGAGGGAGAGATAGAGAGGGGGATATATATATATATATATAAAGAGAGAGAGAGAGAGAGAGAGAGAGGAGAAGGAGAGGGAGGCGAGAAAGACAATTCACAAAAAAGTAGGATATTATGGAGTTGTGTTCCTATACCTCATGGGAAGATGACTTGGGCTTAATTAAAACACAGCCAAAATAAGCTGGATCGTATAAGGGACACAAAACATTTTGTTATCTTTATGGGGAGTTGATCTTCCTAAAATAAAAAAATAAAAAATTGTATTCAGCCTCTTGAAAATAATAAGAAAAAAAACTGAAAAAAATGTCTGAAAAAGGTTTGAGCAGCTACAAAATAAGCAAAGAAATATGCAATTCCACTTACAGAACAACATTTTGAAATCTCTTTTGCTAAAAATTGAAAGGCAGTTTTATTTGGGAAATCAAAGGTCAAATGTGACTGAAACATTGCCATGGCAATACGAGATCCCCTCCCCGCCCACCCAACAGAATCCACCAATGGGATCAGGAGTGCGATGTCACAGTAACCCCCCCAGCCAATAAAAAAAAAACGTTAAGACATCAACCATCCTCCAATGAGGTCACAGGACCAAAACACCAACGGTTAGGCCCCGCCCTGAAGACGGACGGATTAGAGCCGGTTTCTTTCTCCCTGGAAAAAGACAAAATGTCAAAAAGACAATCAATACCCAGTAAGAAAAATAGGAGGGAGAGAGGAGGAGGGTGTTAAGGCAAAATGCACCCGGAAAAACTTTGTCAAAAAAGTGGTTGTTTGGGGGCTTTTCAATATCAGTGGGGGTTAAAGAAAGAGAAAGAAGAAGTCCAAATACAGGAGACAGAGTGTGTGTGTGTGTGTGTGTGTGTGTGTGTGTGTGTGAAATGTCACCATCTTATTCCCTATTCCCTATATAGTCCCATATGGCCTATATTCCCTATATATAGTCCCATATGGCCCCCTATTCCCTATATAGTCCCATATGGCCCCCTATTCCCTATATATAGTCCCATATGGCCCCCTATTCCCTATATATAGTCCCATATGGCCTCTATTCCCTATATATAGTCCCATATGGCCCCCTATTCCCTATATATAGTCCCATATGGCCTCTATTCCCTATATATAGTCCCATATGGCCTCTATTCCCTATATATAGTCCCATATGGCCTCTATTCCCTATATATAGTCCCATATGGCCTCTATTCCCTATATATAGACCCATATGGCCTCTATTCCATATATATAGTCCCATATGGCCCCCTATTCCCTATATATAGTCCCATATGGCCCCCTATTCCCTATATATAGTCCCATATGGCCTCTATTCCCTATATATAGTCCCATATGGCCTCTATTCCCTATATATAGTCCCATATGGCCTCTATTCCCTATATATAGTCCCATATGGCCTCTATTCCCTATATATAGTCCCATATGGCCTCTATTCCCTATATATAGTCCCATATGGCCCCCTATTCCCTATATATAGTCCCATATGGCCCCCTATTCCTATATAGTCCCATATGGCCTTTATTCCCTATATATAGTCCCATATGGCCCCCTATTCCCTATATAGTCCCATATGGCCTCTATTCCCTATATATAGTCCCATATGGCCCCCTATTCCCTATATATAGTCCCATATGGCCCCCTATTCCCTATATATAGTCCCATATGGCCCCCTATTCCCTATATATAGTCCCATATGGCCCCCTATTCCCTATATATTCCCAGTCCCATATGACCCCATATTCCCTATATATAGTCCCATATGGCCCCCTATTACCTACATAGTCCCATAGGGCCCCTATTCCCTATATAGTCCCATTGGGGCTCTGGTCAAAACTGGGAATAGTTTGCCCTTTGGAACGTTGCCTGAGCCGTTTGATTGGACGAAAATAGACAAAGGTGGCAGGAGGATTGTGGTGAGGTCAAGAGTTCAAGACTCCGTCAAGATCCCCCCCAAAAAAGTGAATGAAGAAAAAATAAATCAGAAGGACAAGGAAGTGAAACAGAAGAGACTTGTCTTCTTAGAATCAGATACATTATGACATCATCACAACTTAGAACCACGGCATGACACAACCAGGAAATGACAGCAATACAATACTATGGAAACCAAAGCAGACAGCGGAGCAAGCTGATAGGATGAAGGGAGTAGGGAAGACCAGGAAGGGGTTTAGGTTATATAACAGGTTAATTAGGATGAAGGGAGTAGGGGAGACCAGGAAGGGGTTTAGGTTATATAACAGGTTAATTAGGATGAAGGGAGTAGGGGAAACCAGGAAGGGGTTTAGGTTATATAACAGGTCAATTAGGATGAAGGGAGTAGGGAAGACCAGGAAGGGGTTTAGGTTATATAACAGGTTAATTAGGATGAAGGGAGTAGGGAAGACCAGGAAGGGGTTTAGGTTATATAACAGGTTAATTAGGATGAAGGGAGTAGGGGAAACCAGGAAGGGGTTTAGGTTATATAACAGGTTAATTAGGATGAAGGGAGTAGGGAAGACCAGGAAGGGGTTTAGGTTATATAACAGGTTAATTAGGATGAAGGGAGTAGGGGAGACCAGGAAGGGGTTTAGGTTATATAACAGGTTAATTAGGATGAAGGGAGTAGGGGAGACCAGGAAGGGGTTTAGGTTATATAACAGGTTAATTAGGATGAAGGGAGTAGGGGAGACCAGGAAGGGGTTTAGGTTATATAACAGGTTAATTAGGATGAAGGGAGTAGGGGAGACCAGGAAGGGGTTTAGGTTATATAACTATATAACAGGTTAATTAGGATGAAGGGAGTAGGGGAGACCAGGAAGGGGTTTAGGTTATATAACAGGTTAATCAGGATGAAGGGAGTAGGGGAGACCAGGAAGGGGTTTAGGTTATATAACAGGTTAATTAGGATGAAGGGAGTAGGGAAGACCAGGAAGGGGTTTAGGTTATATAACAGGTTAATTAGGATGAAGGGAGTAGGGGAGACCAGGAAGGGGTTTAGGTTATATAACAGGTTAATTAGGATGAAGGGAGTAGGGGAGACCAGGAAGGGGTTTAGGTTATATAACTATATAACAGGTTAATTAGGATGAAGGGAGTAGGGGAGACCAGGAAGGGGTTTAGGTTATATAACAGGTTAATTAGGATGAAGGGAGTAGGGGAGACCAGGAAGGGGTTTAGGTTATATAACAGGTTAATTAGGATGAAGGGAGTTTAGGTTAATTAGGAGAAGGGAGTAGGGAAACCAGGAAGGGGTTTAGGTTATATAACAGGTTAATTAGGATGAAGGGAGTAGGGGAGACCAGGAAGGGGTTTAGGTTATATAACAGGTTAATTAGGATGAAGGGAGTAGGGAGACCAGGAAGGGGTTTAGGTTATATAACAGGTTAATTAGGATGAAGGGAGTAGGGGAGACCAGGAAGGGGTTTAGGTTATATAACAGGTTAATTAGGATGAAGGGAGTAGGGGAGACCAGGAAGGGGTTTAGGTTATATAACAGGTTAATTAGGATGAAGGGAGTAGGGAGACCAGGAAGGGGTTTAGGTTATATAACAGGTTAATTAGGATGAAGGGAGTAGGGAGACCAGGAAGGGGTTTAGGTTATATAACAGGTTAATTAGGATGAAGGGAGTAGGGAGACCAGGAAGGGGTTTAGGTTATATAACAGGTTAATTAGGATGAAGGGAGTAGGGGAGACCAGGAAGGGGTTTAGGTTATATAACAGGTTAATTAGGATGAAGGGAGTAGGGGAGACCAGGAAGGGTTTAGGTTATATAACTATATAACAGGTTAATTAGGATGAAGGGAGTAGGGGAGACCAGGAAGGGGTTTAGGTTATATAACAGGTTAATTAGGATGAAGGGAGTAGGGGAGACCAGGAAGGGGTTTAGGTTATATAACAGGTTAATTAGGATGAAGGGAGTAGGGGAGACCAGGAAGGGGTTTAGGTTATATAACAGGTTAATTAGGATGAAGGGAGTAGGGGAGACCAGGAAGGGGTTTAGGTTATATAACAGGTTAATTAGGATGAAGGGAGTAGGGGAGACCAGGAAGGGGTTTAGGTTATATAACAGGTTAATTAGGATGAAGGGAGTAGGGAGACCAGGAAGGGGTTTAGGTTATATAACAGGTTAATTAGGATGAAGGGAGTAGGGGAGACCAGGAAGGGGTTTAGGTTATATAACAGGTTAATTAGGATGAAGGGAGTAGGGAAGACCAGGAAGGGGTTTAGGTTATATAACAGGTTAATTAGGATGAAGGGAGTAGGGGAGACCAGGAAGGGGTTTAGGTTATATAACAGGTTAATTAGGATGAAGGGAGTAGGGGAGACCAGGTTAATATAACAGGATGAAGGGAGTAGGGGAGACCAGGAAGGGGTTTAGGTTATATAACAGGTTAATTAGGATGAAGGGAGTAGGGGAGACCAGGAAGGGGTTTAGGTTATATAACAGGTTAATTAGGATGAAGGGAGTAGGGGAGACCAGGAAGGGGTTTAGGTTATATAACAGGTTAATTAGGATGAAGGGAGTAGGGGAGACCAGGAAGGGGTTTAGGTTATATAACAGGTTAATTAGGATGAAGGGAGTAGGGGAGACCAGGAAGGGGTTTAGGTTATATAACAGGTTAATTAGGATGAAGGGAGTAGGGAGACCAGGAAGGGGTTTAGGTTATATAACAGGTTAATTAGGATGAAGGGAGTAGGGGAGACCAGGAAGGGGTTTAGGTTATATAACAGGTTAATTAGGATGAAGGGAGTAGGGAGACCAGGAAGGGGTTTAGGTTATATAACAGGTTAATTAGGATGAAGGGGATGAAGGAGTAGGGGAGACCAGGAAGGGGTTTAGGTTATATAACAGGTTAATTAGGATGAAGGAGTAGGGGAGACCAGGAAGGGGTTTAGGTTATATAACAGGTTAATTAGGATGAAGGGAGTAGGGGAGACCAGGAAGGGGTTTAGGTTATATAACAGGTTAATTAGGATGAAGGGAGTAGGGGAGACCAGGAAGGGGTTTAGGTTATATAACAGGTTAATTAGGATGAAGGGAGTAGGGGAGACCAGGAAGGGGTTTAGGTTATATAACAGGTTAATTAGGATGAAGGGAGTAGGGAGACCAGGAAGGGGTTTAGGTTATATAACAGGTTAATTAGGATGAAGGGAGTAGGGGAGACCAGGAAGGGGTTTAGGTTATATAACAGGTTAATTAGGATGAAGGGAGTAGGGAGACCAGGAAGGGGTTTAGGTTATATAACAGGTTAATTAGGATGAAGGGAGTAGGGGAGACCAGGAAGGGGTTTAGGTTATATAACAGGTTAATTAGGATGAAGGGAGTAGGGGAGACCAGGAAGGGGTTTAGGTTATATAACAGGTTAATTAGGATGAAGGGAGTAGGGGAGACCAGGAAGGGGTTTAGGTTATATAACAGGTTAATTAGGATGAAGGGAGTAGGGGAGACCAGGAAGGGGTTTAGGTTATATAACAGGTTAATTAGGATGAAGGGAGTAGGGGAGACCAGGAAGGGGTTTAGGTTATATAACAGGTTAATTAGGATGAAGGGAGTAGGGGAGACCAGGAAGGGGTTTAGGTTATATAACAGGTTATATAACAGGTTAATTAGGATGAAGGGAGTAGGGGAGACCAGGAAGGGGTTTAGGTTATATAACAGGTTAATTAGGATGAAGGGAGTAGGGGAGACCAGGAAGGGGTTTAGGTTATATAACAGGTTAATTAGGATGAAGGGAGTAGGGAGACCAGGAAGGGGTTTAGGTTATATAACAGGTTAATTAGGATGAAGGGAGTAGGGGAGACCAGGAAGGGGTTTAGGTTATATAACAGGTTAATTAGGATGAAGGGAGTAGGGGAGACCAGGAAGGGGTTTAGGTTATATAACAGGTTAATTAGGATGAAGGGAGTAGGGGAGACCAGGAAGGGGTTTAGGTTATATAACAGGTTAATTAGGATGAAGGGAGTAGGGGAGACCAGGAAGGGGTTTATAACTTATATAACAGGTTAATTAGGATGAAGGGAGTAGGGGAGACCAGGAAGGGGTTTAGGTTATATAACAGGTTAATTAGGATGAAGGGAGTAGGGGAGACCAGGAAGGGGTTTAGGTTATATAACAGGTTAATTAGGATGAAGGGAGTAGGGGAGACCAGGAAGGGGTTTAGGTTATATAACAGGTTAATTAGGATGAAGGGAGTAGGGGAGACCAGGAAGGGGTTTAGGTTATATAACAGGTTAATTAGGATGAAGGGAGTAGGGGAGACCAGGAAGGGGTTTAGGTTATATAACAGGTTAATTAGGATGAAGGGAGTAGGGGAGACCAGGAAGGGGTTTAGGTTATATAACAGGTTAATTAGGATGAAGGGAGTAGGGAGACCAGGAAGGGGTTTAGGTTATATAACAGGTTAATTAGGATGAAGGGAGTAGGGGAGACCAGGAAGGGGTTTAGGTTATATAACAGGTTAATTAGGATGAAGGGAGTAGGGGAGACCAGGAAGGGGTTTAGGTTATATAACAGGTTAACAGGTTAGGATGAAGGGAGTAGGGAGACCAGGAAGGGGTTTAGGTTATATAACAGGTTAATTAGGATGAAGGGAGTAGGGGAGACCAGGAAGGGGTTTAGGTTATATAACAGGTTAATTAGGATGAAGGGAGTAGGGAGACCAGGAAGGGGTTTAGGTTATATAACAGGTTAATTAGGATGAAGGGAGTAGGGGAGACCAGGAAGGGGTTTAGGTTATATAACAGGTTAATTAGGATGAAGGGAGTAGGGGAGACCAGGAAGGGGTTTAGGTTATATAACAGGTTAATTAGGATGAAGGGAGTAGGGGAGACCAGGAAGGGGTTTAGGTTATAACTAACAGGTTAATTAGGATGAAGGAGTAGGGAGACCAGGAAGGGTTTAGGTTATATAACAGGTTAATTAGGGAAGGGAGTTTTAGGTTATATAACAGGTTAATTAGGATGAAGGGAGTAGGGGAGACCAGGAAGGGGTTTAGGTTATATAACAGGTTAATTAGGATGAAGGGAGTAGGGGAGACCAGGAAGGGGTTTAGGTTATATAACAGGTTAATTAGGATGAAGGGAGTAGGGGAGACCAGGAAGGGGTTTAGGTTATATAACAGGTTAATTAGGATGAAGGGAGTAGGGGAGACCAGGAAGGGGTTTAGGTTATATAACAGGTTAATTAGGATGAAGGGAGTAGGGGAGACCAGGAAGGGGTTTAGGTTATATAACAGGTTAATTAGGATGAAGGGAGTAGGGGAGACCAGGAAGGGGTTTAGGTTATATAACAGGTTAATTAGGATGAAGGGAGTAGGGGAGACCAGGAAGGGGTTTAGGTTATATAACAGGTTAATTAGGATGAAGGGAGTAGGGGAGACCAGGAAGGGGTTTAGGTTATATAACAGGTTAATTAGGATGAAGGGAGTAGGGGAGACCAGGAAGGGGTTTAGGTTATATAACAGGTTAATTAGGATGAAGGGAGTAGGGAGACCAGGAAGGGGTTTAGGTTATATAACAGGTTAATTAGGATGAAGGGAGTAGGGGGTTAGACCAGGAAGGGAGTTTAGGGGGTTTAGTTATATAACAGGTTAATTAGGATGAAGGGAGTAGGGGAGACCAGGAAGGGTTTAGGTTATATAACAGGTTAATTAGGATGAAGGGAGTAGGGAGACCAGGAAGGGGTTTAGGTTATATAACAGGTTAATTAGGATGAAGGGAGTAGGGGAGACCAGGAAGGGGTTTAGGTTATATAACAGGTTAATTAGGATGAAGGGAGTAGGGGAGACCAGGAAGGGGTTTAGGTTATATAACAGGTTAATTAGGATGAAGGGAGTAGGGGAGACCAGGAAGGGGTTTAGGTTATATAACAGGTTAATTAGGATGAAGGGAGTAGGGAGACCAGGAAGGGGTTTAGGTTATATAACAGGTTAATTAGGATGAAGGGAGTAGGGGAGACCAGGAAGGGGTTTAGGTTATATAACAGGTTAATTAGGATGAAGGGAGTAGGGGAGACCAGGAAGGGGTTTAGGTTATATAACAGGTTAATTAGGATGAAGGGAGTAGGGGAGACCAGGAAGGGGTTTAGGTTATATAACAGGTTAATTAGGATGAAGGGAGTAGGGAGACCAGGAAGGGGTTTAGGTTATATAACAGGTTAATTAGGATGAAGGGAGTAGGGGAGACCAGGAAGGGGTTTAGGTTATATAACAGGTTAATTAGGATGAAGGGAGTAGGGGAGACCAGGAAGGGGTTTAGGTTATATAACAGGTTAATTAGGATGAAGGGAGTAGGGGAGACCAGGAAGGGGTTTAGGTTATATAACAGGTTAATTAGGATGAAGGGAGTAGGGAGACCAGGAAGGGGTTTAGGTTATATAACAGGTTAATTAGGATGAAGGGAGTAGGGGAGACCAGGAAGGGGTTTAGGTTATATAACAGGTTAATTAGGATGAAGGGAGTAGGGGAGACCAGGAAGGGGTTTAGGTTATATAACCAGGAAGGGGTTTAGGTTATATAACAGGTTAATTAGGATGAAGGGAGTAGGGGAGACCAGGAAGGGGTTTAGGTTATATAACAGGTTAATTAGGATGAAGGGAGTAGGGAGACCAGGAAGGGGTTTAGGTTATATAACAGGTTAATTAGGATGAAGGGAGTAGGGGAGACCAGGAAGGGGTTTAGGTTATATAACAGGTTAATTAGGATGAAGGGAGTAGGGAGACCAGGAAGGGGTTTAGGTTATATAACAGGTTAATTAGGATGAAGGGAGTAGGGGAGACCAGGAAGGGGTTTAGGTTATATAACAGGTTAATTAGGATGAAGGGAGTAGGGGAGACCAGGAAGGGGTTTAGGTTATATAACAGGTTAATTAGGATGAAGGGAGTAGGGGAGACCAGGAAGGGGTTTAGGTTATATAACAGGTTAATTAGGATGAAGGGAGTAGGGGAGACCAGGAAGGGGTTTAGGTTATATAACAGGTTAATTAGGATGAAGGGAGTAGGGGAGACCAGGAAGGGGTTTAGGTTATATAACAGGTTAATTAGGATGAAGGGAGGGAGTAGGGAGACCAGGAAGGGGTTTAGGTTATATAACAGGTTAATTAGGATGAAGGGAGTAGGGGAGACCAGGAAGGGGTTTAGGTTATATAACAGGTTAATTAGGATGAAGGGAGTAGGGAGACCAGGAAGGGGTTTAGGTTATATAACAGGTTAATTAGGATGAAGGGAGTAGGGGAGACCAGGAAGGGGTTTAGGTTATATAACAGGTTAATTAGGATGAAGGGAGTAGGGGAGACCAGGAAGGGGTTTAGGTTATATAACAGGTTAATTAGGATGAAGGGAGTAGGGGAGACCAGGAAGGGGTTTAGGTTATATAACAGGTTAATTAGGATGAAGGGGTTTAGGTTATATAACAGGTTAATTAGGATGAAGGGAGTAGGGGAGACCAGGAAGGGGTTTAGGTTATATAACAGGTTAATTAGGATGAAGGGAGTAGGGGAGACCAGGAAGGGGTTTAGGTTATATAACAGGTTAATTAGGATGAAGGGAGTAGGGGAGACCAGGAAGGGGTTTAGGTTATATAACAGGTTAATTAGGATGAAGGGAGTAGGGGAGACCAGGAAGGGGTTTAGGTTATATACCAGGAAGGGTATATAACAGGTTAATTAGGATGAAGGGAGTAGGGGAGACCAGGAAGGGGTTTAGGTTATATAACAGGTTAATTAGGATGAAGGGAGTAGGGGAGACCAGGAAGGGGTTTAGGTTATATAACAGGTTAATTAGGATGAAGGGAGTAGGGGAGACCAGGAAGGGGTTTAGGTTATATAACAGGTTAATTAGGATGAAGGGAGTAGGGGAGACCAGGAAGGGGTTTAGGTTATATAACAGGTTAATTAGGATGAAGGGAGTAGGGAGACCAGGAAGGGGTTTAGGTTATATAACTATATAACAGGTTAATTAGGATGAAGGGAGTAGGGGAGACCAGGAAGGGGTTTAGGTTATATAACAGGTTAATTAGGATGAAGGGAGTAGGGAGACCAGGAAGGGGTTTAGGTTATATAACAGGTTAATTAGGATGAAGGGAGTAGGGGAGACCAGGAAGGGGTTTAGGTTATATAACAGGTTAATTAGGATGAAGGGAGTTTAGGGGAGACCAGGAAGGGGTTTAGGTTATATAACAGGTTAATTAGGATGAAGGGAGTAGGGAGACCAGGAAGGGGTTTAGGTTATATAACAGGTTAATTAGGATGAAGGGAGTAGGGGAGACCAGGAAGGGGTTTAGGTTATATAACAGGTTAATTAGGATGAAGGGAGTAGGGAGACCAGGAAGGGGTTTAGGTTATATAACAGGTTAATTAGGATGAAGGGAGTAGGGGAGACCAGGAAGGGGTTTAGGTTATATAACAGGTTAATTAGGATGAAGGGAGTAGGGGAGACCAGGAAGGGGTTTAGGTTATATAACAGGTTAATTAGGATGAAGGGAGTAGGGAGACCAGGAAGGGGTTTAGGTTATATAACAGGTTAATTAGGATGAAGGGAGTAGGGAGACCAGGAAGGGGTTTAGGTTATATAACAGGTTAATTAGGATGAAGGGAGTAGGGAGACCAGGAAGGGGTTTAGGTTATATAACAGGTTAATTAGGATGAAGGGAGTAGGGAGACCAGGAAGGGGTTTAGGTTATATAACAGGTTAATTAGGATGAAGGGAGTAGGGGAGACCAGGAAGGGGTTTAGGTTGTATAACAGGTTAATTAGGATGAAGGGAGTAGGGGAGACCAGGAAGGGGTTTAGGTTATATAACAGGTTAATTAGGATGAAGGGAGTAGGGGAGACCAGGAAGGGGTTTAGGTTATATAACAGGTTAATTAGGATGAAGGGAGTAGGGGAGACCAGGATGGGGTTTAGGTTGTATAACAGGTTAATTAGGATGAAGGGAGTAGGGGAGACCAGGAAGGGGTTTAGGTTATATAACAGGTTAATTAGGATGAAGGGAGTAGGGGAGACCAGGAAGGGGTTTAGGTTGTATAACAGGTTAATTAGGATGAAGGGAGTAGGGGAGACCAGGAAGTGGTTTAGGGTTAAAGGACATGTCACACAATGACAAGGAAGCGATTGATGGGTACTTTGAGTTTCATAGTTAAACGACCTGGAACAACGATGGTGGAAATGGAAAAGAGGGACGAGGTCTGTTATCTCTGAATGTGACTCAAATGGCACCTGATTCTCTACACTGTGCACTATATTTTCCCATACACGGCTCATAGGGTTCTGGTCAAAAAGTAGTGCACTATTATAGGGAATACTAGTGCCATTTGGGAAACAGCCTGGTTCTGTGGCGGTCCTCCCAGACAATCGTCTCTTACCTCTTATAGGCGTGCCACCTGATTGGTCAATGAATGCAAATCAGATTAGAGAAGAAGAAGAAATGTTAGTAGGTGGGGATTGGAGGAAGACAGAAAGAGAGTAAGAGAGAGAAGTGGTTGGCTTTGAGAGGAGAAGAATCACATTAGATACTCACAATTATCAGGTCAATAAAAGAGAGAGAGAGATGGAGAGACAGAGAGAGACAGACAGAGAGAGAGACAAAGCGAGAGAGAGAGAGAGAGAGAAAGAGAGAGAGAGAGAGATAGAGACAGAGAGAGCTACGAATATAGATTATTGCAAGTGCTCTGTGTAGTTGTCCATAGGGTCTGGACTGGGTTGGTGTCTGGACTGGGTTGATGTCTGGACTGGGTTGATGTCTGGACTGGGTTGATGTCTGGACTAGGTTGATGTCTGGACTGGGTTGATGTCTGGACTGGGTTGATGTCTGGACTGGGTTGGTATCTGGACTGGGTTGAGGTCTGGACTGGGTTGGTGTTGGTGTCTGGACTGGGTTGGTGTTGGTGTCTGGACTGGGTTGATGTCTGGACTGGATTGGTATCTGGACTGGGTTGATGTCTGGACTGGGTTGGTATCTGGACTGGGTTGATGTCTGGACTGGGATGATGTCTGGACTGGGATGATGTCTGGACTGGGTTGGTATCTGGACTGGGTTGGTGTCTGGACTGGGTTGGTGTTGGTGTCTGGACTGGGTTGGTGTTGGTGTCTGGACTGGGTTGGTGTTGGTGTCTGGACTGGGTTGGTATCTGGACTGGGTTGATGTCTGGACTGGGTTGGTATCTGGACTGGGTTGGTATCTGGACTGGGTTGATGTCTGGACTGGGTTGGTATCTGGACTGGGTTGATGTCTGGACTGGGTTGGTGACTGGACTGGGTTGGTATCTGGACTGGGTTGATGTCTGGACTGGGTTGGTATCTGGACTGGGTTGGTATCTGGACTGGGTTGATGTCTGGACTGGGTTGATGTCTGGACTGGGTCGGTATCTGGACTGGGTTAGTGTCTGGACTGGGTTGGTGTTGGTGTCTGGACTGGGTTGGTGTTGGTGTCTGGACTGGGTTGGTGTTGGTGTCTGGACTGGGTTGATGTCTGGACTGGGTTGGTATCTGGACTGGGTTGATGTCTGGACTGGGTTGATGTCTGGACTGGGATGATGTCTGGACTGGGATGATGTCTGGACTGGGTTGGTGTCTGGACTGAGTTGGTGTTGGTGTCTGAACTGGCTTGGTGTTGGTGTCTGGACTGGGTTGGTGTTGGTGTCTGGACTGGGTTGGTGTTGGTGTCTGGACTGGGTTGGTATCTGGACTGGGTTGATGTCTGGACTGGGTTGGTATCTGGACTGGGTTGATGTCTGGACTGGGTTGGTATCTGGACTGGGTTGATGTCTGGACTGGGTTGGTGACTGGACTGGGTTGGTATCTGGACTGGGTTGATGTCTGGACTGGGTTGGTATCTGGACTGGGTTGATGTCTGGACTGGGTTGGTGACTGGACTGGGTTGGTATCTGGACTGGGTTGATGTCTGGACTGGGTTGGTATCTGGACTGGGTTGGTATCTGGACTGGGTTGATGTCTGGACTGGGTTGATGTCTGGACTGGGTTGGTATCTGGACTGGGTTGATGTCTGGACTGGGTTGATGTCTGGACTGGGTTGGTATCTGGACTGGGTTAGTGTCTGGACTGGGTTGGTGTTGGTGACTGGGTTGGTGTTGGTGTCTGGACTGGGTTGATGTCTGGACTGGGTTGGTATCTGGACTGGGTTGATGTCTGGACTGGGATGATGTCTGGACTGGGATGATGTCTGGACTGGGTTGGTGTCTGGACTGAGTTGGTGTTGGTGTCTGAACTGGCTTGGTGTTGGTGTCTGGACTGGGTTGGTGTTGGTGTCTGGACTGGGTTGGTGTTGGTGTCTGGACTGGGTTGGTATCTGGACTGGGTTGATGTCTGGACTGGGTTGGTATCTGGACTGGGTTGATGTCTGGACTGGGTTGGTATCTGGACTGGGTTGATGTCTGGACTGGGTTGGTGACTGGACTGGGTTGGTATCTGCACTGGGTTGATGTCTGGACTGGGTTGGTATCTGGACTGGGTTGATGTCTGGACTGGGTTGGTATCTGGACTGGGTTGATGTCTGGACTGGGTTGATGTCTGGACTGGGTTGGTGTCTGGACTGGGTTGGTATCTGGACTGGGTTGATGTCTGGACTGGGTTGGTGTTGGTGTCTGGACTGGGTTGGTATCTGGACTGGGTTGGTGTCTGGACTGGGTTGGTATCTGGACTGGGTTGGTGACTGGACTGGGTTGATGTCTGGACTGGGTTGATGTCTGGACTGGGTTGGTATCTGGACTGGGTTGGTGTCTGGACTGGGTTGGTGTCTGGACTGGGTTGGTGTCTGGACTGGGTTGGTATCTGGACTGGGTTGGTGTCTGGACTGGGTTGGTATCTGGACTGGGTTGGTATCTGGACTGGGTTGGTGTCTGGACTGGGTTGGTATCTGGACTGGGTTGGTGTTGGTGTCTGGACTGGGTTGGTGTCTGGACTGGGTTGGTGTTGGTGTCTGGACTGGGTTGGTATCTGGACTGGGTTGGTGTCTGGACTGGGTTGGTATCTGGACTGGGTTGGTGTTGGTTTCTGGACTGGGTTGGTGTCTGGACTGGGTTGGTGTTGGTGTCTGGACTGGGTTGGTGTTGGTGTCTGGACTGGGTTGGTATCCGGACTGGTTTTATTTGAGACAGTCATCTACAGTGGAGGGAGTATAGGCAGGAAAACACTATACAGTGTTATGGGGGAGTGAGAGAGTGAGTGAAGGAGAGAGATATATTAAGTGAGTGAATGAGTGAAGGAGAGAGAGATATATTAAGTGAGTGAATGAGTGAAGGAGAGAGAGATATATTAAGTGAGTGAATGACTGAAGGAGAGAGATATATTAAGTGAGTGAATGAGTGAAGGGGAGAGATATATATTAAGTGAGTGAATGACTGAAGGAGAGAGATATATATTAAGTGAGTGAATGAGTGAAGGAGAGAGATATATATTAAGTGAGTGAATGAGTGAAGGAGAGAGATATATATTAAGTGAGTGAATGAGTGAAGGAGAGAGATATATATTAAGTGAGTGAAGGAGTGAATGAGTGAAGGAGATAGATATATTAAGTGAGTGAATGAGTGAAGGAGAGAGATATATTAAGTGAGTGAATGAGTGAAGGAGAGAGATATATTAAGTGAGTGAATGAGTGAAGGAGAGAGATATATTAAGTGAGTGAATGAGTGAAGGAGAGAGAGAGATATATTAAGTGAGTGAATGAGTGAAGGAGAGATATATTACGCGAGTGAATGAGTGAAGGAGAGAGATATATTAAGTGAGTGAATGAGTGAGTGAAGGAGAGAGATATATATTAAGTGAGTGAGTGAGTGAATGAGTGAAGGAGAGAGAGATATATTAAGTGAGTGAATGAGTGAGTGAAGGAGAGAGAGATATATTAAGTGAGTGAAGGAGTGAAGGAGAGAGAGATATATTAAGTGAGTGAATGAGTGAAGGAGAGAGATATATTAAGTGAGTGAATGAGTGAAGGAGAGAGAGAGATATATTAAGTGAGTGAATGAGTGAAGGAGAGAGATATATTAAGTGAGTGAATGAGTGAAGGAGAGAGATATATTAAGTGAGTGAATGAGTGAGTGAAGGAGAGAGAGATATATTAAGTGAGTGAGTGAGTGAATGAGTGAAGGAGAGAGAGATATATTAAGTGAGTGAATGAGTGAGTGAAGGAGAGAGAGATATATTAAGTGAGTGAAGGAGTGAAGGAGAGAGAGATATATTAAGTGAGTGAAGGAGTGAAGGAGAGAGAGATATATTAAGTGAGTGAAGGAGTGAAGGAGAGAGAGATATATTAAGTGAGTGAAGGAGTGAAGGGGTCAACAGGTGAAAGCATTTTAGTCTAATAGAAAGATGTAGGGTGGTCAGGTGTGTGTTCATTCTGTGTGTGTGTGTGTGTGTGTGTGTGTGTGTGTGTGTGTGTGTCTAAGTGTGTGTGACTACAGTGGTCGTTCTCCACAACGCATCAGCAATCAGTCAGTGTATGAATACGGTGAGCCGTGAGCGAGCAGCATTAGTGTTGGGTACAGACAGTGTTCTGACCCCAAATGACACCCTATTCCCTATCCAGTGCACTACTTTTGACCAGAGGGCCCTGATGTGTGTAGCACTACATAGAGAATAGGGAGCCGTGAGGGACCACAGTGTGAGACAAGGTAACAGCAGACAGGTGAGGGGGGGGGGGGGGTAGCGATATCTTTCAGAGGTTAAAGCACTTACCAAAGGACTCTGTTGTTTAAGAGAGACACAGAGAGAAGAAGAAACAGCATAGACACAGCATTACAGTCCTTTTCATGAGAGACAGTTACACAACCTTGACTTAACCTTTCAACAACCAGCTGATTGGTCAAATAGAGCGTATGGAGCCGCCGACCAGATGAAACTATGACTTGTATATTGTTGTCCGATAGCTAAAACTCAAGGTCCGACAAGGACGAATAATGTCCAATTATCGGATAATGTAAACATGTATAACTTTAATAGATGTATTTACATTTCTGGTTCATGGTTAAGCCTCTCTGTCTGTCCTCCATTCCCTTCTTTAGCAGACAGACAAAAGTTGAAAAGTGAACAACAGCGATGTTATAATAGT
>NC_088413.1:8675681-8678181 GCF_034236695.1 Oncorhynchus nerka | reverse complement strand
CTCTCTCCCTCTCTTTCTCCCTCCATATCTCTCTCTCTCCCTCTCTTTCTCTCTCAGGTTCTCTCTCTCCCTCTCTTTCTCCCTCCAGTCTCTCTCTCTCCCTCTCTTTCTCCCTCCACATCTCTCTCTCTCCCTCTCTTTCTCTCTCCACATCTCTCTCTCCCTCTCTCTCTCCACGTCTCTCTCTCTCCCTCTCTTTCTCCCTCCACATCTCTCTCTCTCCCTCTCTTTCTCCCTCCCCTCTCTCTCTCTCTCCCTCTCTTTCTCCCTCCACGTCTCTCTCTCTGCCTCTCTTTCTCTCTCCAGGTCTCTCTCTCTCCCTCTCCTTCTCCCTCCCGTCTCTCTCTCTCCCTCTCTTTCTCCCTCCACATCTCTCTCTCTCCCTCTCTTTCTCCCTCCATGTCTCTCTCTCCCTCTCTTTCTCCCTCCATATCTCTCTCTCTCCCTCTCTTTCTCTCTCCACGTCTCTCTCTCTCCCTCTCTTTCTCCCTCCACGTCTCTCTCTCTCCCTCTCTTTCTCTCTCCACGTCTGTCTCTCTCCCTCTCTTTCTCCCTCCACATCTCTCTCTCCTTCTTTATCTCTCTCCCCGTCTCTCTCTCTCTCTCTCCCCGTCTCTCTGTCAATTAAATTAAATTAAATTAAATTAGCTTTATTGGCATGATGTAACAATGTCCATATAGCCAAAGCTTATTTTGGATATTTACAATATAAAAACAAATGAGAATCAAAATTGTCAACGGGCCAACAGTAACAACAATAACCAAGGGTCAAAATAACCACACATTGAACAATAAGCATACAGTAGAGGACATGTGCAGGTTAATCTGTCAGACTCTGTCCCTCAACTTATGGCAGGCAGCAATGTTTTATATTTTTGACATTTTGTCAGGAAATGCAGCTCCGTCTCAGGTTCTGCTGTTGTGCAGTGGTTGCACAGCCTTTCCTCTACAGGGAGCCAGGTTTTTCTGTGTCTACCCTTCTCACTGGCAAGGCTGTGCTCACTGAGCCTGTACTTTGTCAAGGTTTTTCTAAGGTTTTGATCAGTAACCATGGTCAAATATTTAGCCACGGTGTACTGTCGATTTAGGGCCAGATAGCACTGCATTTGGCTTTGTGTTTGTTCTTGTGTTTCCCAATAAGCAATGTAGTCTTGTTTTGACTGTGTTGTAATTTGGTTTATTCTGATTAATTGGATGTTCTGGTCCTGAGGCTTCAGTGTGTTAGTAGAACAGGTTTGTGAACTCAGCCCCAGGACCAGCTGGATGAGGGGACTGAGGCTTCAGTGTGTTAGTAGAGCAGGTTTGTGAACTCAGCCCCAGGACCAGCTGGATGGGGGGACTGAGGCTTCAGTGTGTTAGTAGAACAGGTTTGTGAACTCAGCCCCAGGACCAGCTGGATGGGGGGACTGAGGCTTCAGTGTGTTAGTAGAACAGGTTAGTGAACTCAGGACCAGCTGGATGAGGGGAATGAGGCTTCAGTGTGTTAGTAGAACAGGTTAGTGAACTCAGGACCAGCTGGATGAGGGGAATGAGGCTTCAGTGTGTTAGTAGAACAGGTTTGTGAATTCAGCCTCAGGACCAGCTGGATGAGGGGACTCTTTTCTTTGCTCAGCTCTTGGTATTGCAGGGCTTGGTAATGATATGAGAGGTATTGCAGGGCTTGGTAATGATATGAGAGGTATTGCAGGGCTTGGTAATGATATGAGAGGTATTGCAGGGCTTGGTAATGATATGAGAGGTATTGCAGGGCTTGGTAATGATATGAGAGAGTATTGCAGGGCTTGGTAATGATATGAGAGGTATTGCAGGGCTTGGTAGTAATGATATGAGAGGTATTGCAGGGCTTGGTAATGATATGAGAGGTATTGCAGGGCTTGGTAATGATATGAGAGGTATTGCAGGGCTTGGTAATGATATGAGAGGTATTGCAGGGCTTGGTAATGATATGAGAGGTATTGCAGGGCTTGGTAATGATATGAGAGGTATTGCAGGGCTTGGTAATGATATGAGAGGTATTGCAGGGCTTGGTAATGATATGAGAGGTATTGCAGGGCTTGGTAATGATATGAGAGGTATTGCAGGGCTTGGTAATGATATGAGAGGTATTGCAGGGCTTGGTAATGATATGAGAGGTATTGCAGGGCTTGGTAATGATATGAGAGGTATTGCAGGGCTTGTAATGATATGAGAGGTATTGCAGGGCTTGGTAATGATATGAGAGGTATTGCAGGGCTTGGTAATGATATGAGAGGTATTGCAGGGCTTGGTAATGATATGAGAGGTATTGCAGGGCTTAGTAATGATATGAGAGGTATTGCAGGGCTTGGTAATGATATGAGAGGTATTGCAGGGCTTGGTAATGATATGAGAGGTATTGCAGGGCTTGGTAATGATATGAGAGGTATTGCAGGGCTTAGTAATGATATGAGAGGTATTGCAGGGCTTGGTAATGATATGAGAGGTATTGCAGGGCTTGGTAATGATATGAGAGGTATTGCAG
>NC_088413.1:8623181-8668181 GCF_034236695.1 Oncorhynchus nerka | reverse complement strand
GCTGAGAGAAGGAGAGAGAGAGAGATACTGCTGTACACAGAGATGAGAGAAGGAGAGAGAGAGAGAGATACTGCTGTACACAGAGCTGAGAGAAGGAGAGAGAGATAGATACTGCTGTACACAGAGCTGAGAGAAGGAGAGAGAGAGATACTGCTGTACACAGAGCTGAGAGAAGGAGAGAGAGAGAGATACTGCTGTACACAGAGCTGAGAGAAGGAGAGAGAGAGAGAGATACTGCTGTACACAGAGCTGAGAGAAGGAGAGAGAGAGAGATACTGCTGTACACAGAGATGAGAGAAGGAGAGAGAGAGAGAGAGAGAGATACTGCTGTACACAGTGTGTGGAGGGATGTGTATGTCTGTTGGGTGTGTATTTTGTCCCATTCGTCCACAGCAGAAAATCCCTATGTTGTGTGAAAGAATTGCTTTGTTGCCATATATGCTGTGTGTGTGTGTGCTTTGTGTGTATGTGCTTTGTGTGTGTGCTTTGTGTGTGTGTGTGTGTGTGTATATATGTGTGTGTGTGTGTACTTCTGTCCCCGTATCAGAAAAGGAGCTTAATATTAGTGTTTTTCTGGTCATAAAGGATTTATAAAGACTTCTGACACGCCCACTAATACCAGGCCTTTATATCGCTGTTACCAATATCATAACCCCCCCATAACACACACACACACACACACACACACACACACACACACACACACACACACACACACACACAGTCCAACAGCACCGTGGATTGTGACATGACATGAAAGATTCCGGCGGTCGTCGTCAGTCACGGAACAGGATCGTGGACAGCGAGAGCTCTGGTTAATGGCGTTCCCATTCCGACACAGCAGAAAATCCCTACTTAAAGGCTTACAGACCGCCTGGCCGACAAAGAGAAAGAAATTGCTTTTTTGCCATATAAAAGAAGAGGGAGAAAGAGAGAGAGAGAGTGAGGGGAGAGAGACAGAGTTAGTGGACAGGGAGAAGGGAAGGAGAGAGAGAGAGTTAGTGGACAGGGAGAAGGGAAAGGAGAGGGAGAGAGTTAGTGGACAGGGAGAAGGGAAAAGAGAGGGAGAGAGAGTTAGTGGACAGGGAGAAGGGAAAGGAGAGGGAGAGAGTTGGTGGACAGGGAGAAGGGAAAGGAGAGAGAGAGAGAGTTAGTGGAACAGGGAGAAGGGAAAGGAGAGAGAGAGAGTTAGTGGACAGGGAGAAGGGAAAGGAGGGAGAGAGAATTAGTGGACAGGGAGAAGGGAAAGGAGAAAGAGAGAGTTAGTGGACAGGGAGAAGGGAAAGGAGAGAGAGAGAGTTAGTGGACAGGGACAAGGGAAAGGAGAGAGAGAGAGTTAGTGGACAGGGAGAGAGGGAAAGGAGAGAGAGAGAGTTAGTGGACAGGGAGAAGGGAAAGGAGAGAGAGAGAGTTAGTGGACAGGGAGAAGGGAAAGGAGAGAGAGAGAGAGTTAGTGGACAGGGAGAAGGGAAAGGAGAGAGAGAGAGAGTTAGTGGACAGGGAGAAGGGAAAGGAGAAAGAAGTGGACAAGGGAGGAGGGAGAGAGAGTTAGTGGAGAGAGAGTTAGTGGACAGGGACAAGGAAAGGAGAGAGAGAGAGTTAGTGGACAGGGAGAAGGGAAAGGAGAGAGAGAGAGAGTTAGTGGAACAGGGAGAAGGGAAAGGAGAGAGAGAGAGTTAGTGATGGCGATGAAGGATATAGAGAGAGGAAGGAGAAGAAAGGAGAGAGAGAGTTAGTGGGACAGGGAGAAGGGAAAGGAGAGAGACAGAGTTAGTGGAACAGGGAGAAGGGAAAGGAGAGAGAGAGAGTTAGTGGACAGGGAGAAGGGAGAAGGAGAGAGACAGAGTTAGTGGACAGGGAGAGAAAGGGAAAGGAGAGAGAGAGTTAGTGGACAGGGAGAAGGGAAAGGAGAGGGAGAGAGTTAGTGGACAGGGAGAAGGGAAAGGAGAGAGAGAGTTAGTGGACAGGGAGAAGGGAAATGAGAGAGAGAGAGTTAGTGGACAGGGAGAAGGGAAAGGAGAGGGAGAGAGTTAGTGGACAGGGAGAAGGGAAAGGAGAGAGAGTTAGTGAACAGGGAGAAGGGAAAGGAGAGGGAGAGAGTTAGTGGACAGGGAGAAGGGAAATGAGAGAGAGAGTTAGTGGACAGGGAGAAGGGAAAGGAGAGAGAGAGAGTTAGTGGACAGGGAGAAGGGAAAGGAGAGAGAGAGAGTTAGTGGACAGGGAGAAGGGAAAGGAGAGAGGGAGAGAGTTAGTGGACAGGGAGAAGGGAAAGGAGAGAGAGAGTTAGTGGAACAGGGAGAAGGGAAAGGAGAGAGAGAGAGTTAGTGGACAGGGACAAGGGAAAGGAGAGAGAGAGAGTTAGTGGACAGGGACAAGGGAAAGGAGAGAGAGAGAGTTAGTGGACAGGGAGAAGGGAAAGGAGAGAGAGAGAGAGTTAGTGGAACAGGGAGAAGGGAAAGGAGAGGGCGGGAGTTAGTGGACAGGGAGAAGGGAAAGGAGAGAGAGAGAAGGTGATGGCGATGAAGGATATAGAGAGAGGAAGAGGAGAGAGAGAGAGAGTTAGGGGACAGGGAGAAGGGAGAGGAGAGAGACAGAGTTAGTGGAACAGGGAGAAGGGAAAGGAGAGGGAGAGAGTTAGTGGACAGGGAGAAGGGAGAGGAGAGAGACAGAGTTAGTGGACAGGGAGAGAGGTAAAGGAGAGGGAGAGAGTTAGTGGACAGGGAGAAGGGAAAAGAGAGAGAGAGAGTTAGTGGACAGGGAGAAGGGAAAGGAGAGGGAGAGAGAATTAGTGGACAGGGAGAAGGGAAAGGAGAGAGAGAGAGTTAGTGGACAGGGAGAAGGGAAAGGAGAGAGAGAGAGTTAGTGAACAGGAGAAGGGAAAGGAGAGGGAGAGAGTTAGTGGACAGGGAGAAGGGAAAAGAGAGAGAGAGTTAGTGGACAGGGAGAAGGAAAGGAGAGAGAGAGAGTTAGTGGACAGGGAGAAGGGAAAGGAGAGAGAGAGAGTTAGTGGACAGGGAGAAGGGAAAGGAGAGAGAGAGAGAGTTAGTGGACAGGGAGAAGGGAAAGGAGAGAGAGAGTTAGTGGAACAGGGAGAAGGGAAAGGAGAGAGAGAGAGTTAATGGACAGGGACAATGGAAAGGAGAGAGAGAGAGTTAGTGGACAGAGAGAAGGGAAAGGAGAGAGAGAGTTAGTGGACAGGGAGAAGGGAAAGGAGAGAGAGAGAAGGTGATGGCGATGAAGGATATAGAGAGAGGAAGAGGAGAGAGAGAGAGTTAGTGGGACAGGGAGAAGGGAGAGGAGAGAGACAGAGTTAGTGGAACAGGGAGAAGGGAAAGGAGAGGGAGAGAGTTAGTGGACAGGGAGAAGGGAGAGGAGAGAGACAGAGTTAGTGGACAGGGAGAGAGGTGAAGGAGATAGAGTTAGTGGACAGGGAGAAGGGAAAGGAGAGGGAGAGAGTTAGTGGACAGGGAGAAGGGAAAAGAGAGAGAGAGAGTTAGTGGACAGGGAGAAGGGAGAGGGGAGAGACAGAGTTAGTGGACAGGGAGAGAGGTAAAGGAGAGGGAGAGAGTTAGTGGACAGGGAGAAGGGAAAAGAGAGAGAGAGAGTTAGTGGACAGGGAGAAGGGAAAGGAGAGGGAGAGAGAATTAGTGGACAGGGAGAAGGGAAAGGAGAGAGAGAGAGTTAGTGGACAGGGAGAAGGGAAAGGAGAGAGAGAGAGTTAGTGAACAGGGAGAAGGGAAAGGAGAGGGAGAGAGTTAGTGGACAGGGAGAAGGGAAAAGAGAGAGAGAGTTAGTGGACAGGGAGAAGGGAAAGGAGAGAGAGAGAGTTAGTGGACAGAGAGAAGGGAAAGGAGAGAGAGAGAGTTAGTGGACAGGGAGAAGGGAAAGGAGAGAGAGAGAGAGTTAGTGGACAGGGAGAAGGGAAAGGAGAGAGAGAGTTAGTGGAACAGGGAGAAGGGAAAGGAGAGAGAGAGAGTTAATGGACAGGGACAATGGAAAGGAGAGAGAGAGAGTTAGTGGACAGGGAGAAGGGAAAGGAGAGAGAGAGTTAGTGGACAGGGAGAAGGGAAAGGAGAGAGAGAGAAGGTGATGGCGATGAAGGATATAGAGAGAGGAAGAGGAGAGAGACAGAGTTAGTGGGACAGGGAGAAGGGAGAGGAGAGAGACAAAGTTAGTGGAACAGGGAGAAGGGAAAGGAGAGGGAGAGAGTTAGTGGACAGGGAGAAGGGAGAGGAGAGAGACAGAGTTAGTGGACAGGGAGAGAGGTGAAGGAGATAGAGTTAGTGGACAGGGAGAAGGGAAAGGAGAAGGAGAGAGTTAGTGGACAGGGAGAAGGGAAAAGAGAGAGAGAGAGTTAGTGGACAGGGAGAAGGGAAAGGAGAGGGAGAGAGTTAGTGGACAGGAAGAAGGGAAGAGAGAGAGAGAGAGTTAGTGGACAGGGAGAAGGGAAAGGAGAGAGAGAGAGTTAGTGGAACAGGGAGAAGGGAAAGGAGAGGGCGGGAGTTAGTGGACAGGGAGAAGGGAAAGGAGAGAGAGAGAAGGTGATGGCGATGAAGGATATAGAGAGAGGAAGAGGAGAGAGAGAGAGTTAGTGGGACAGGGAGAAGGGAGAGGAGAGAGACAGAGTTAGTGGAACAGGGAGAAGGGAAAGGAGAGGGAGAGAGTTAGTGGACAGGGAGAAGGGAGAGGAGAGAGACAGAGTTAGTGGACAGGGAGAGAGGTAAAGGAGAGGGAGAGAGTTAGTGGACAGGGAGAAGGGAAAGGAGAAGGAGCGAGTTAGTGGACAGGGAGAAGGGAAAGGAGAGAGAGAGTTAGTGGACAGGGAGAAGGGAAAGGAGAGGGAGAGAGTTAGTGGACAGGGAGAAGGGAAAAGAGAGAGAGAGAGTTAGTGGACAGGGAGAAGGGAAAGGAGAGGGAGAGAGAATTAGTGGACAGGAGAAGGGAAAGGAGAGGGAGAGAGTTAGTGGACAGGAGAAGGGAAAAGAGAGAGAGAGAGTTAGTGGACAGGGAGAAGGGAAAGGAGAGGGAGAGAGTTAGTGGACAGGGAGAAGGGAAAGGAGAGGGAGAGAGTTAGTGGACAGGGAGAAGGGAAAGGAGAGAGAGAGAAGGCGATGGCGATGAAGGATATAGAGAGAGGAAGAGGAGAGAGAGAACTGACAAACCAGCGGTAATACCAAATATGGACAATGCGTTCTGAGCTACCCCCTCACCTTCCTCGCCCACGAAACCTGAATGCATCTCTGTGTGTGTGTCTCTCTCTGTGAGGAGCGGGGGAATCTCTGCTTTAATCTGTGTTCTAATCTCTCAACCACAAAACAAATGAAAAGTGTAAAGCCAGGGTTCTGACGTAGGTCTCTCTCTCTCTCGCTCTCGCTCTCTCTCTCTCTCGCTCTTTCTCTCGCTCTTTCTCTCGCTCTCTTTCTCTCTCTCTCTCTCTCTCTCTCATTTTGTCTTTACCATCTATCCTCTTGTCAATCTATCCCCTAATTCTGTCTTTTTTAAATGATGGATCCCCATTAGTTCCTGCCAAGGCAGCAGCTACTCTTCCTGGGGTTTATTATGGATCCCCATTAGTTCCTGTCAAGGCAGCATCTACTCTTCCTGGGGTTTATTATGGATCCCCATTAGTTCCTGCCAAGGCAGCAGCTACTCTTCCTGGGGTTTATTATGGATCCCCGTTAGTTCCTGCCAAGGCAGCAGCTACTCTTCCTGGGGTTTATTATGGTTCCCCATTAGTTACTGCCAAGGCAGCAGCTACTCTTCCTGGGGTTTATTATGGATCCCCATTAGTTCCTGTCTATTATGACATCTTCGTCTTTTTGTTCAGTTTAGTCACATGATTTCTCAATTTGCAGTACGTTTGCCAATGTAGTGGACAGAGAGAAGGGAGACTTATTTGCCATTCCTGATCCCTCTCAACCATACCATTTGTTCAATTCCTCATCCATTCACTGGGATGTAACAGTTTTTACTGTCTTTTTCATAATGGGAGCTGCTTATTAGTAACTGGGATAAGACATTTCATAAATGTGTCAAGTGCAACATTTGTTTACTCCTCACCAACACATATTCTTTACATCAACATAGGAATCACAAAAAAAACGTATTGGATGACCTCACTATATGACCTCACTACACTACATTAGGCCCCGCCTTTGGAACTTTGGTTTTCTTAGATATGGCTGCTATATCGTGATCATTACATCCGATGCATCTGGATACGGCTTTCAAGCACATTTCTGCAGCATTAGTAAAGATGTGATCAATACATGTTGATGATTCCATTCCTGTTCTGTTTGTAACTGCTAGGTGGACTGATAACCTGAACCAGGTCGCAGACATCTCTGTCTCCTCTTTCATTAATCTATTCTCTGTCTCTCTCTTCTCTTTCATTCATATATTCTCAGTCTCTCTCTTTCTCTTTCATTCATCTTATCCCTTAATCTCTATGTACCCCTCTTCTCTCCCCATCACTTGGTTTCTCTCCCCCTCTAGACACATGCAATCTTCCTCCCCCTTCTCCGTCCCTGTGTACCCCTCTCTGTCCATTCCTTTCATTCTTTCCCTCCTCCTTTCTCTCCACCTCTCATCTTCCCCTTCTCTCTCAGGGAGAGACTTAATGAGGCGAGCTCCCTCCCGTACGCTCCATACAATCTCTCTCTCTTCCTTCTCTCTCTACTTCTGAGAAGAGGAGCTTCTGTATGCTCCACACTTGCTCTTGTTCTCCCTCTTCTTCTGCATCTCATGTAGCTCTCTCTCTCTCTCTCTCTCTTACTAGTGGGAAAGAGCCTCAGACAGTATATCTACAAGTCATTTAATCATTTATCACTGGGCTTTACGAGTGGGAAAGAGCCTTCAGACAGTATCTCTACAAGTCATTTAATCATTTAACACAGGGCTTTACTAGTGGGAAAGAGCCTTCAGACAGTATCTCTACAAGTCATTTATCACTGGGCTTTACTAGTGGGAAAGAGCCTTCAGACAGTATCTCTACAAGTAATTTAATAATTTATCACAGGGCTTTACTAGTGGGAAAGAGCCTTCAGACAGTATCTCTACAAGTCATTTAATCACTGGGCTTTACTAGTGGGAAAGAGCCTTCAGACAGTATCTCTACAAGTCATTTAATCATTTATCACTGGGCTTTACTAGTGGGAAAGAGCCTTCAGACAGTATCTCTACAAGTCATTTATCACTGGGCTTTACTAGTGGGAAAGAGCCTTCAGACAGTATCTCTACAAGTAATTTAATCATTTATCACTGGGCTTTACTAGTGGGAAAGAGCCTTCAGACAGTGTCGCTTCAAGTCATTTATCACAGGGCTTTACTAGTGGGAAAGAGCCTTCAGACAGTATCTCTACAAGTAATTTAATCATTCATCACAGGGCTTTACTAGTGGGAAAGAGCCTTCAGACAGTATCTCTATAAGTCATTTATCACTGGGCTTTACTAGTGGGAAAGAGCCTTCAGACAGTATCTCTACAAGTCATGTAATCATTTATCACTGGGCTTTACTAGTGGGAAAGAGCCTTCAGACAGTATCTCTACAAGTCATTTATCACTGGGCTTTACTAGTGGGAAAGAGCCTTCAGACAGTATCTTTACAAGTCATTTATCACTGGGCTTTACTAGTGGGAAAGAGCCTTCAGACAGTATCTCTACAAGTAATTTAATCATTTATCACAGGGCTTTACTAGTGGGAAAGAGCCTTCAGACAGTATCTCTACAAGTCATTTAATCATTTATCACTGGGCTTTACTAGTGGGAAAGAGCCTTCAGACAGTATCTCTACAAGTCATTTAATAATTTAACACAGGGCTTTACTAGTGGGAAAGAGCCTTCAGACAGTATCTCTACAAGTCATTTATCATAGGGCATTACTACTGGGACAGAGCCTTCAGACAGTATCTCTACAAGTCATTTAATCATTTATCACAGGGCTTTACTAGTGGGAAAGAGCCTTCAGACAGTATCTCTACAAGTCATTTATCACTGGGCTTTACTAGTGGGAAAGAGCCTTCAGACAGTATCTCTACAAGTCATTTAATCATTTATCACAGGGCTTTACTAGTGGGAAAGAGCCTTCAGACAGTATCTCTACAAGTCATTTATCACTGGGCTTTACTAGTGGGAAAGAGCCTTCAGACAGTATCTCTACAAGTCATTTATCACTGGGCTTTACTAGTGGGAAAGAGCCTTCAGACAGTATCTCTACAAGTCATTTATCACTGGGCTTTACTAGTGGGAAAGAGCCTTCAGACAGTATCTCTACAAGTAATTTAATCATTTATCACAGGGCTTTACTAGTGGGAAAGAGCCTTCAGACAGTATCTCTACAAGTAATTTAATCATTTATCACAGGGCTTTACTAGTGGGAAAGAGCCTTCAGACAGTATCTCTACAAGTCATTTAATCATTTATCACTGGGCTTTACTAGTGGGAAAGAGCCTTCAGACAGTATCTCTACAAGTCATTTAAACACAGGGCTTTACTAGTGGGAAAGAGCCTTCAGACAGTATCTCTACAAGTCATTTAACACAGGGCTTTACTAGTGGGAAAGAGCCTTCAGACAGTATCTCTACAAGTCATTTGAGATTTCAAGAAGTATATACAGTGCATTCGGGTGGTTCCAAACGTCTTAAATTTAAGAATGATGGAGGCCACTGTGTTCTTGGGGACCTTCCATGCTGCAAAAATGTTTTGGTAACCTTCCCCAGATCTGTGCATTCGGGTGGTTCCAAACTTCTTCCATTTCTGAGCTCTACGGATAATTCCGTAGTGGGATGTATATTGTAGTATACTGTATATAGTGGGATGTATATTGTAGTATACTGTATATAGTGGATGTATATTGTAGTATACTGTATATAGTGGATGTATATTGTAGTATACAGTATATAGTGGATGTATACTGTAGATATACTGTTGTATAGTAGTATAAGGATGTAGATACTGTATATACTGTATATAGTGTTGTATGTATACTGTAGATAGATACTGTATATAGTGGGTGTTGTATACTGGGGTGATATACTGTATATAGTGGATCTAGGTGTTGTATACTCTAGTATAGATACTGTATATAGTGGATTTATGTTGTAGTATACTGTATATAGTGGATGGTGTTGTATACTGTAGTATATGGATCTAGGTGTTGTATAGTGTATACTGATAGATACTGTATATAGTGGATCTATTGTTGTATACTGTATATAGTGGATGTATACTAGATACTGTATATAGTGGATCTAGGTGTTGTATTGTATAAGGGGTGATAGATACTGTATATAGTGGATCTAGGTGTTGTAGTATACTGTATATAGTGGGTGATAGTATATTGTAGTATACTGTATATAGTGGATGTATATTGTAGATACTGTATATAGTGGATCTAGGTGTTGTATACTGTATATAGTGGTGTAGATTGTATATAGTGGATCTAGTGTGATGTATAAGGGGTGTAGATACTGTATATAGTGGATCTAGTGGGATAGTGTATAAGGGGTGTAGATACTGTATATAGTGGATCTAGGTATGTATTGATAGATACTGTATATAGTGGATGTGATAGATGTAGTATACTGTATATAGTGGGATAGATACTGTATATAGTGGATCTAGGTGTTGTATATAGGGGATAGATACTGTATATAGTGGATCTAGTGGGATGTATAGATACTGTTATATATTGTAGTATACTGTATATAGTGGATCTAGGTGTTGTATACTGTATATAGTGGATAGATACTGTATATAGTGGATCTAGTGTGTTGTATATTGTAGTATACTGTATATAGTGGATCTAGGTGTTGTATAGTGTATATAGGGGATGTAGATATTGTAGTATAGTGGATCTAGTGGATGTGTATAAGGGGTGATAGTATACTGTATATAGTGGATACTGTATATTGTAGTATACTGTATAGATACTGTATATAGTGGATCTGGGTGTACTGTTATAGTGTATAAGTGGATGTAGATACTGTATATAGTGGATCTAGTGGAATGTATAGTGTATAATGGTAGATACTGTATATAGTGTCTAGGTGATGTATATTGTAGATACTGTATATAGTGGATGTATATTGTATATGTGTATATAGTAGTATACTGTATATAGTGGATCTAGGTGTTGTATACTGTATATAGTGGATGTAGTACTGTAGTATACTGTATATAGTGGATGTATACTGTAGTATACTGTATATAGTGGATCTATATGTAGTATACTGTATATAGTGGATAGATACTGTATATAGTGTATCTAGTGGGTATGTATATTGTAGTATAGATACTGTATATAGTGGATCTATTGTAGTATAGTGTATATAGTGGATACTGTATATTGTAGTATACTGTATATAGTGGATGTATATTGTAGTATACTGTATATAGTGGATCTAGGTATTGTATATACTGTATATAGTGGATGTATATTGTAGTATACTGTATATAGTGGATGTGTATTGTAGATACTGTATATAGTGGATGTATACTGTAGTATACTGTATATAGTGGGATAGATACTGTATATACTGGATATAGGTGTTGTATACTGATAGATACTGTATATAGTGGATGTATGTTAGTATAATGTATATAGTGGATGATAGATTGTATATAGTGGATCTAGGTGATGTATACTGGGTGATAGATACTGTATATAGTGGTTGTATGTATATTGTATAGTATACTGCATTATACTGTATATAGTGGATGTATATTGTATATACTGATAGACTGTAATGTATATTGTAGTATAATGCAGATACTGTATATAGTGGATCTATGTTGTATAAGGGGTGTAGATACTGTATATAGTGGATCTATATTGTAGTATGCTGTATATAGTAGTATACTGTATATAGTGGATGTATATAAGGGGTGTAGATACTGTATATAGTGGATCTAGGTGTTGTATACTGTATATAGTGGATGATACTGTATATAGTGTATCTAGGTGGTATGTATATTGTAGATACTGTATATAGTGGATCTAGTGTTGTATACTGATAGATACTGTATATAGTGGATCTATGTTGTATTGTAGATATGCTGTATATAGTGGATCTAGGTGTTGTATAGTGTATAAGGGGTGATAGATACTGTATATAGTGGGATGTATATTGTAGTATACTGTATATTGTGGGATGTATATAGTATACTGTATATAGTGGATCTAGGTATTGTATAAGGGGTGATAGATACTGTATATAGTGGATGTATATTGTAGTATACTGTAGATACTGTATATAGTGGGATGTATATTGTAGTATACTGTATATAGTGGAATGTATATTGTAGTATAATGGATCTAGGTATTGTATAGTGGGATGTATATTATAGATACTGTATATAGTGGATCTAGGTATTGTATATGCTGTATATAGTAGTATACTGTATATAGTGGATGTATACTGTAGTATACTGTATATAGTGGATGATACTGTATATACTGTATCTAGGTGTTGTATGTATATTGATAGATACTGTATATAGTGGATCTATACTTTAGTATACTGTATATAGTGGGATGTATATTGTAGTATGCTGTATATAGTGGATGTATATTGTAGTATACTGTATATAGTGGGATAGATACTGTATTGTAGATCTAGGTACTGTATATTGTGGGATGTATATTGTATATAGTGGATCTAGGTGGATGTATAAGGGTGATAGATACTGTATATAGTGGATGTATATTAGATACTGTATACTGTTGTATAGTGTATAGGGGTGATAGATACTGTATATAGTGGATCTAGGTGTTGTATAAGGGGTGATAGATACTGTATATAGTGGATCTATGTATATAGATACTGTATATAGTGGATCTAGGTGTTATACTGTATAAGTGGATGTATATTGTAGATACTGTATATAGTGGAATGTATATTGTAGTATAATGCAGTATACTGTATATAGTGGATCTATTTGTATAGTATACTGTATATAGTGGATCTAGGTGTTGTATATTGTAGTATGCTGTATATAGTGGATCTACTGTATATAGTGGATAAGGGGTGATAGATACTGTATATAGTGGATGTATACTGTTGTATACTGTATATAGTGGATGATACTGTATATACTGGATCTATAGTGGATGTATAAGGGGTGATAGATACTGTATATAGTGGATCTAGTGGGTATGTATATTGATAGATACTGTATATAGTGGATCTATACTTAGTATAATGTATATAGGGGATAGATACTGTATATAGTGGATCTAGGTGATGTATACTGTAGTATACTGTATATAGTGGATGTATATTGTGGATACTGTATATAGAGGAATGTATATTGTAGTGGATAATGCAGTATACTGTATAGATACTGTATATAGTGGGATAGTATATTGTAGTATAGTGGATATAGTGGATGTATATTGTAGTATGCTGTATATAGTGGGATGTATATAGTACTGTATACTGTGGATATAGTGGATGTATAAGGTATAGATACTGTATATAGTGGATGTATACTGTAGTATACTGTATATAGTGGATGTAGATACTGTATATACTGTATATAGTGGGATGTATATTGATAGATACTGTATATAGTGGATCTATACTGTAGTATACTGTATAGGGGGATGTATACTGTATATAATGTATATAGTGGATGTATAGTTGTAGTAGATACTGTATATAGTGGATCTAGGTGTTGTATACTGTATATAGTGGAACTGTATATTGGATCTACTGTGTTATACTGTATATAATGGATGATAGATACTGTATATAGTGGATCTAGTGGGATGTATATTGTAGATACTGTATATAGTGGATCTAGATGTATATTGTAGATATACTGTATATAGTGGATCTAGGTATATTGTAGTATACTGTATATAGTGGATGTATATTGTAGTATACTGTATATAGTGGATATGTATATTGTAGTATACTGATACTGTATACTGTATATATATTGTAGTATACTGTATATAGTGGATGTATATTGTATATAATGATAGATACTGTATATAGTGGATCTAGGTGTAGTATACTGTATATAGTGGGATGTATAGATACTGTATATAGTGGATCTATACTGTAGTATACTGTATATAGTGGGATGTATATTGTAGGGGTGATAGATACTGTATATAGTGGATCTATGTTGTATAATGTATATAGTGGATGTATATACTGTATATACTGTATATAGTTGATGTATACTGTAGATACTGTATATAGTGGATCTAGGTGTTGTATATTGGAGTATACTGATAGATACTGTATATAGTGGATGTATATGTATATAGTATACTGTATAGAGTGGAATGTATATTGTAGTATAATGGGTGATAGATACTGTATATAGTGGATATATTGTAGTATACTGTATAGATAGTGGATATAGTGGATCTATTGTAAGTATAGTGTATATAGTAGTATACTGTATATAGTGTTGATGTATAAGGGTGTAGATACTGTATATAGTGGATCTATACTTGTATACTGTATATAGTGGATAGATACTGTATATACTGGATCTAGTGTGTTGTATAGTGTAGTAGATACTGTATATAGTGGATGTATACTTGTATACTGTATATAGTGGGATGTAGATACTGTATATAGTGTATCTAGTGGGATGTATATTGTAGATACTGTATATAGTGGATCTATATTGTAGTATACTGTATATTGTGGGATGTATATTGTACTGTATACTAGTATATAGTGGATGTATAAGGGGTGATAGATACTGTATATAGTGGATCTAGGTATTGTATAGTGTACTGATAGATACTGTATATAGTGGATCTATATTGTAGTATACTGTATATAGTGGATATGTATATAGTGGATCTACTGTTGTATACTGTATACAGTGATAGATGTATATGGATCTAGGTAGTATACTGTATATAGTGGAATGTATATTGTATAGTATAATGGATGCAGTATACTGTATATAGTGGATGTATATTATAGTATAGATACTGTATATAGTGGATCTATATTGTAGTATGTGTATAAGTGATAGATACTGTATATAGTGGATCTAGGTATTGTAGTATAGATACTGTATATAGTGGATGTTGTATATACTGTATATAGTGGATCTAGTGTTGATGTATACTGTAGTATACTGTATATAGTGGATCTATACTGTAGTATACTGTATATAGTGGGATGTATATTGTATATACTGTATATAGGTGTTGTATAGTGTAGTATAATGTATATAGTGGATCTATATTGTAGTATACTGTATATAGTGGATCTATACTGTAGTATACTGTATATAGTGGATGTATATTGTAGTATACTGTATATAGTGGATCTATATTGTATATATATGATAGATACTGTATATAGTGGATCTATATTGTTGTATACTGTATATAGTGGATGATAGATACTGTATATAGTGGATCTAGTGGATGTATAAGGGTGATAGATACTGTATATATACTGTATATAGGGATGTATACTGTAGTATACTGTATATAGTGGATGTATATTGTAGTATACTGTATATAGTGGGATGTATACTGTAGTATAGATGTATATAGTGGATCTAGGTGTTGTATACTGTATATAGTTGATAGATACTGTATATAGTGGATCTAGGTGGATGTATATTGTAGATACTGTATATAGTGGAATCTATATTGTATAGTATAAGGGGTGCAGATACTGTATATAGTGGATCTAGGTGTTGTATACTGTATATAGTGGATGTATACTGTATATAGTGTATATAGGTGGATGTATATAAGGGTGTAGATACTGTATATAGTGGATCTAGGTGTTGTATACTGATAGATACTGTATATAGTGGATCTAGGTGTTGTATAGTGTATATAGTGGGATAGATACTGTATATAGTGGATCTAGTGTTGTATACTCTAGGGGTGATAGATGTATATAGTGGATCTAGGTTGTAGTATACTGTATATAGTTGACTGTATACTAGTGGATCTAGTATACTGTATATAGTGGAGGTGATGTATATTGTAGTATACTGTATATAGTGGAATGTTGTATTGTGTATAATGCATAGATACTGTATATAGTGGATGTATATTGTTGTATACTGTATATAGTGGATGTATACTGTATATAGTGGATCTAGTGGATGTATACTGTAGATACTGTATATAGTGGATCTAGTTGTATAGTGTATACTGTAGATACTGTATATAGTGGATCTATATTGTAGTATACTGTATATAGTGGTGATGTATACTGTAGTATAATGTATATAGTGTTGATGTATATTGTAGATACTGTATAGTGGATCTAGTTGTTGTATAAGGGGTGATAGATACTGTATATAGTGGATCTATATTGTAGTATACTGTATATAGTGGAATCTATATTGTAGTATAAGGGGTGCAGATACTGTATATAGTGGGGTGTTGTATATTGTAGTAGATACTGTATATAGTGGATGTTGTATATTGTAGTATGATACTGTATATAGTGGATCTATATTGTATAGTGTATAAGGATGTATACTGTATATAGTGGATGTATATTGTATTATACTGTATATAGTGGATGTATACTGTAGTATACTGTATATAGTGGATGTATACTGTATATGTATATCTGTATATAGTGGATGTAGATACTGTATATAGTATCTAGGTGTTGTATAGTGTATATAGTGGATAGATACTGTATATAGTGGATCTAGTGTTGTATATTGTAGATACTGTATATAGTGGATCTATTGTATAGTGTATAAGGGTGTAGATACTGTATATAGTGGATCTAGGTATTGTATAGTGTATAAGGGGTATAGATACTGTATATAGTGGATCTAGTATATTGTAGTATACTGATAGTATACTGTATATAGTGGATCTATATTGTTGTATACTGTATATAGTGGAATGTATATTGAGATACTGTATATACTGGATCTAGGTGGATGTGTATAAGGGGTGATAGATACTGTATATAGTGGAATCTATATTGTAGTATAATGATAGATACTGTATATAGTGGGATGTATATTATAGTGATACTGTATATAGTGGATCTAGGTATTGTAGTATGCTGTATATAGTAGATAGATACTGTATATAGTGGATCTATGTTGTAGTATACTGTATATAGTGGATGTATACTGTAGTATACTGTATATAGTGGATGTATACTGTAGTATACTGTATATAGTGGATGTATATGTGTATACTGTATATAGTGGGATGATATATACTGTATATAGTGGATCTAGTGTTGTTGTATACTCTAGTATAACTGTATATAGTGGATGTATATGTTGTATAGTATAAGTATAGATACTGTATATAGTGGATCTAGGTGTTGTATACTGTATATACTGTATATAGTGGATGTATATAAGGGGTGTAGATACTGTATATAGTGGATCTATATTGTAGTATAAGGCAGTGATAGATACTGTATATAGTGGATCTAGGTGTTGTATTGTAGATACTGTATATAGTGGATCTAGGTGTTGTATACTGTATATAGTGTGATGATACTGTATATACTGTATATAGGTGTTGTATACTGTAGATACTGTATATAGTGGATCTATATTGTAGTATACTGTATAAGTGGTGTATACTGTATATAGTGTATCTAGTGGATGTATATTGTAGATACTGTATATAGTGGATGTATAAGGGGTGTAGTATACTGTATATAGTGGATGTATATTGTAGTATACTGTATATAGTGGAATGTATATTTGTATAATGCAGATACTGTATATAGTGGATCTAGGTGTTGTAGTATACTGTATATAGTGGATGTATATTGTAGATACTGTATATAGTGGATCTAGGTGTTGTATACTGTATATAGTGGATAGATACTGTATATAGTGGATCTAGTGTTGATGTATAAGGGGTGATAGATACTGTATATAGTGGATCTAGGTGTTGTATACTGTATATGGGGATGTATAGATACTGTATATAGTGGATCTAGGTGTTGTATAGTGTATAAGGGTGATAGATACTGTATATAGTGGATCTAGGTGTTGTATAGTGTATAAGGGGTATAGATACTGTATATAGTGGATCTAGGTGTTGTATTGTATAGGGGTGATAGATACTGTATATAGTGGATCTAGGTATTGTATATATTGATAGATACTGTATATAGTGGATCTAGGTGTTGTATAGTATAATGATAGATACTGTATATAGTGGATCTAGGTGTTGTAGTATATGATACTGTATATAGTGGTGGATGTATATGTAGTATACTGTATATAGTGGATAGATACTGTATATAGTGGATCTAGTGTTGTATGTATAAGGGGTGATAGATACTGTATATAGTGGATCTAGGTACTGTATAATGTATATAGGGGTGATAGATACTGTATATAGTGGATCTAGGTGTTGTATACTGTATAAGGGGTGATATACTGTATATAGTGGATCTAGGTGTTGTATAGTATAAGGGGTGATAGATACTGTATATAGTGGATCTAGGTGTTGTATACTGTATAGAGTGGAATGTATATTGTGGATCTAATGTTATACTGTATACTGTATAGTGGATCTATATTGTATAGTATACTGATAGATACTGTATATAGTGGATCTATATTGTATAGTGTATATAGTAGATAGATACTGTATATAGTGGATCTAGGTGTAGTATAGATGTATATAGTGGATAGATACTGTATATAGTGTATATAGTGGATGTATACTGATAGATACTGTATATAGTGGGATAGTGTATTGTAGATACTGTATATAGTGGATCTATACTGTTAGTATACTGTATATAGTGGATACTGTATATTGTATATATAGTGGATCTAGTGTTGTATGTATATTGGGTGATAGATACTGTATATAGTGGATCTATATTGTATATACTGGGGTATAGATACTGTATATAGTGGATCTACTGTTGTATAGTGGATGGGTATAGATACTGTATATAGTGGATCTATGTTGTATAGTATAAGGGGTGATAGATACTGTATATAGTGGATCTAGGTGTTGTATACTGTATAAGTGGAAGATACTGTATATAGTGGATCTAGGTGTTGTATAGTGTATACAGTGGATGTAGATACTGTATATAGTGTATCTAGGGAATGTATATTGTATATAATGCAGATACTGTATATAGTGGATCTAGGTGTATATTATAGTATAGATACTGTATATAGTGGATCTAGTTGTATATGTGTATAAGTAGTAGATACTGTATATAGTGGATCTAGGTATTGTATAAGGGGTGATAGATACTGTATATAGTGGATCTACTGTAGTATACTGTATATAGTGGATGGTGTTGTATACTGTAGTATATAGTGGATCTAGTGTTGATTATACTGTATATACTGTATATAGTGGGATGTATATTGTAGTATACTGTATATAGTGGGATAGATACTGTATAGTGGATAATGTTGTATAGTGGATGTAGATTGTATATAGTGTATCTAGTTGATGTATACTGTAGATACTGTATATAGTGGATCTATATTGTAGTATACTGTATATAGAGGTGAATGATACTGTATATAGTGGATCTAGGTGTTGTATAGTGTATGTATATTGTAGATACTGTATATAGTGGATCTACTGTGTATACTGTATATAGTGGATGATATACTGTATATAGTGGATCTAGTGTTGATGTATAAGGGGTGATAGATACTGTATATAGTGGATCTATATGTAGTATACTGTATATAGTGGGATGTATACTGTATATAGTGGATAATGTTGTATAGTGGATGATATATACTGTATATAGTGGATCTAGTGTTGTATACTGTAGTATACTGTATATAGTGGATCTAGGTATTGTAGTATAGATACTGTATATAGTGGAGGAATGTATATTGTATATAATGTATAAGTGGGATAGATACTGTATATAGTGGATCTAGTGGATGTATATTATAGTGATAGATACTGTATATAGTGGATCTAGGTGTAGTATACTGTATAAGGGGTGATAGATACTGTATATAGTGGATCTAGGTGTTGTATGTATACTGTGATATACTGTATATAGTGGATCTAGGTGTTGTATAAGGGGTGATAGATACTGTATATAGTGGATGTATACTGTATAAGTATAACTGTATATAGTGGATGTATGTTGTATAATAAGGGTATAGATACTGTATATAGTGATCTAGGTGTTGTATAGTATAAGGGGTGATAGATACTGTATATAGTGGATCTAGGTGTTGTATAGTATAGATACTGTATATAGTGGATCTATATTGTATAGTATAATGATAGATACTGTATATAGTGGATCTATATTGTAGTATACTGTATATAGTGGATAGATACTGTATATAGTGTATATAGTGGATGTATACTGTAGATACTGTATATAGTGGATGTATACTGTAGTATACTGTATATAGTGGGATGTATATTGTAGTATACTGTATATAGTGGATCTAGGTGTTGTATAATGTATATAGTGGATAGATACTGTATATAGTGGATCTAGGTGTTGTATGTATACTGTAGATAGATACTGTATATAGTGGATGTATATTGTAGTATACTGTATATAGATCTAGGAATGTATATTGTACTGTATATAGTGGATCTAGGTGTTGTATATAGTGGGATGTAGATACTGTATATACTGTATCTAGTGTGATGTATATTGTATAAGTATAGATACTGTATATAGTGGATCTATGTTGTATAGTGATAGATACTGTATATAGTGGATCTATATTGTATAAGGGGTATACTGTATATAGTGGATCTAGGTGTTGTATAGTGTATATAGTGGATAGATACTGTATATAGTGGATCTAGTGGTTGTATATTGATAGATACTGTATATAGTGGATCTAGTGTTGTATACTGTAGATACTGTATATAGTGGATCTATATTGTAGTATACTGTATATTGTGGTGATGATATTGTATATACTGTATATAGTGGATGTATATTGTAGCATAGTGGATCTAGGTGTTGTATAGTGTATAAGGGTGATACTGTATATAGTGGATCTAGGTGTTGTATAGTATACTGATAGATACTGTATATAGTGGATCTAGGTGTAGTATACTGTATATAGTGGAATGTATATTGGATACTGTATATAGTGGATCAGTGGATGTATATTGATAGATACTGTATATAGTGGATCTATGTTGTATAGTATAATGATAGATACTGTATATAGTGGGATCTAGGTGTATATTATAGTATACTGTATATAGTGGATCTAGGTATTGTAGTATGCTGTATATAGTAGATAGATACTGTATATAGTGGATCTAGGTGTTGTAGTGATAGATACTGTATATAGTGGATCTATACTTGTATACTGTATATAGTGGATGATAGATACTGTATATAGTGGATCTAGTGGATGTATAAGGGGTGATAGATACTGTATATAGTGGATCTATATTGTATAAGTATAGATACTGTATATAGTGGATGTATACTTGTATAATGTATATAGTGGATGTATACTGTATATAGTGGATCTAGTTGATGTATAAGGTAGTATACTGTATATAGTGGATCTGGTATATTGTAGTATACTGTATATAGAGGATCTATATTGTATAGTATAATGATAGATACTGTATATAGTGGATCTAGGTGTTGTATACTGTATATAGGGATGTATACTGTATATAGTGGATCTAGGTGGATGTATACTGATAGATACTGTATATAGTGGATCTAGTATACTGTAGATACTGTATATAGTGGATCTATGTTGTATTGTAGTATACTGTATATAGTGGATCTATACTGTTGTATAATGTATATAGTGGATGTATATAGTGTCTAGGTATACTGTATATAGTTGATAGATACTGTATATACTGGATCTAGTGGATGTATATTGATAGATACTGTATATAGTGGAAGGTGTATATTGTAGGGTATAATACTGTATATATATCTAGTGTATAGTGGGATGTATATTGTAGTAGATACTGTATATAGTGGATCTATATTGTATATGCTGTATATAGTGGATGTATACTGTAGTATAGTGTATATAGTGGATCTAGGTGATTGTATAGTAGTGTAGGGGTGATAGATACTGTATATAGTGGATCTGTATATAGTGGATAGATACTGTATATAGTATAGGTGTATATAGGGGTGGGATACTGTATGTATATGATAGATACTGTATATAGTGGATCTAGGTGTTGTATAATGTATATAGTGGATGTATATTGTATATAGTGGATATAGTTGATGTATACTGATAGATACTGTATATAGTGGATCTATGTTGTATTGTAGTATAGATACTGTATATAGTGGATCTATATTGTAGTATAATGATAGATACTGTATATAGTGGATCTAGGTAGTATACTGTATATAGTGGATAGATACTGTATATAGTGGATCTAGGTGTTGTGTATAAGGGTGATAGATACTGTATATAGTGGATCTAGGTGTTGTATAGTATATAGTGGGATGTATATTGTATATACTGTATATAGTGTGTTGTATACTGTATAGTATAATACTGTATATAGTGGATCTAGGTGTTGTATACTGTATATAGTTGATGTAGATACTGTATATAGTGGATCTGTATTGTATAGTGGATGATATTGTAGATACTGTATATAGTGGATCTATATTGTAGTATAATGCAGTATACTGTATATAGTGGATCTAGGTGTTGTATATTGTAGATACTGTATATAGTGGATGTATATTGTTTAGTAGATACTGTATATAGTGGGATTGTATATTGTAGTATACTGTATATAGTGGATGTATATTGTATTATACTGTATATAGTGGATGTATACTGTAGTATACTGTATATAGTGGATGTATACTGTAGATACTGTATATAGTGGATCTATATTGTAGTATGATAGATGTATATAGTGGATCTATACTGTATAAGGGGTGATAGATACTGTATATAGTGGATCTATACCTAGTATAATGTATATAGTGGATGTATATTGTAGTATACTGTATATAGTTGATGTATACTGTAGTATACTGTATATAGTGGAATGTATATTGGAGTATACTGCATTATACTGTATATAATGGATGTATATTGTAGTATACTGTATATAGTGGGATGTATATTGTAGTATACTGTATATGGTGGGATGTATATTGGAGTATACTGTATATAGTGGGTTGTATATTGTTGTATACTGTATATAGTGGTATGTATATTGTAGTATACTGTATATGGTGGGATGTATATTGTAGTATACTGTATATAGTGGATGTATATTGTAGTATACTGTATATAGTGGATGTATATTGTAGTATACTGTATATAGTGGAATGTATATTGGAGTATACTGCATTATACTGTATATATATTGTAGTATACTGTATATAGTGGATCTAGGGATGTATATTGTATATAGTGGATAATGCAGTATACTGTATATAGTGGATGATAGATACTGTATATAGTGGATCTAGGTGTTGTATATAGTGGAATGTATATTGGAGTATACTGCATTATACTGTATATATATTGTAGTATACTGTATATAGTGGGTTGTATATTGCAGTATAATGCAGTATACTGTATATAGTGGAATCTACATAACAGATGGTAGGGAATACAGTTTGTCCAGAGGTCAGGTAGAAACAGGCAGATGTTAGACAGACAGACAGACAGACAGACAGACAGACAGACAGACAGACAGACAGGCACGCACGCACGCACGCACACACACACACACACACACAGCTATTTATGGTCGGTCAAGTTACAGTATCTCCCCTACATACTGAGAGAGAAAACATTACTATTGAACCTCCCCTCTGGATCAATAACAGGTGAGAGAGAGAGAGACAGAGAGAGAGAGAGAGAGAGAGAGAGAGAGAGAGAGAGAGAGAGGGAGAGAGAGAGAGAGAGAGAGGGAAGAGAGAGAGAGAGAAACGATGCCAATCCCAATGTTTGGCTCAGTCCAGTACTACTGATCTACTATGGGCTCACCTAATGAGATTCCTAATCATATTGGATACACCCCAAACTATGGTTGAGATGAGATCCCATCAACAGCTTCGCTACTTGAACAGCTGATATGTGGTCTACATAGTGTCGTACTTTATGTATCTCTATGGTGTCATTTGACCAGGTATCCCCCCTGGTAAAATAAAGGGTAAATATTCATAGAAATAAACTGTTTTGTATTCGTAGACAACAGATCTGTTTCTGCTTCCAGCACAATTATTTCCATCCATTGTCTTGAAAGCTCATTTACCCAGAGACACACAGCTACTCTCCAGGTAGAATACGCCAAGTAGCAGTTCAACAGCTACATCCAACATTTTTTTTACCTTTATTTATTTAACCAGGCAAGTCAGTTACGAACAAATTCTTATTTTCAATGACGGCCTAGGAACAGTGGGTTAACTGCCTGTTCAGGGGCAGAACGACAGATTTGTACCTTGTCAGCTCAGGGGTTTGAACTTGCAACCTTCTGGTTACTAGTCCAACGCTCTAACCACTAGGCTACCCTGCCGCCTCTACACTCTAACCACTAGGCTACCCTGCCGCCTCTACACTCTAACCACTAGGCTACCCTGGCGCCTCTACACTCTAACCACTAGGCCACCCTGGCGCCTCTACACTCTAACCACTAGGCTACCCTGGCGCCTCTACACTCTAACCACTAGGCTACCCTGGCGCCTCTACACTCTAACCACTAGGCTACCCTGCCGCCCCAAAGATTTAACGATCCGATAACACCTAAAATATGAAAAAGGACAAAAACCCGCACACATTGCTTCCGCCAATTCTCCCGTCTGTCCAATTAGTGTACCACTTAGCGCTTGATGTAGCCTAGTTCCGTAACGCCTGAGGTTTGGTCCGTGTTGAATTAATCAGAGTTAATTTGTTAGAAACCCCCCAAAAAAGGGGCATTAATTAATCAAATAACGAAATAGAGGCTTCTTTGTACACAAGCCATCGTTACTAGCACATGGGTTAGCCGCTGGCTCCATCGCTTAGTAGGTCAGACCTAGGCTTCACCATTCAACGGAATGTTTTTCTTCCTTCAGCGCTAGTCAGGGCCCATTACTTTCGGGTGGGTGCACACGCTAAGCTAAAGCTAAGCTAAAGCTAACCGGGCCCGTATTACTCACGGATGGGTGCACACGCTAAGCTAATGCTAAGCTAACGCTAAGTCATGTTGCATTAGTTTGCGGATGGGAGCACTTGCAATGCTAATCGCTAATAGCTTCCTCCTGCTGCCTCTCAGGGCAGAAAGGGCTAGTTGAGCAGGCAGAGAACAGATATAACCCAGAGAGAGTTTCACATCCCCGTGGCCTACATCACACTAGCTGTTATAGAGCTACAGTAGGCTTGCATCACAAATGACACCCTATGTCTTATGGGCCCTGGTCAAAAGTAGTGCACTATATAAGGAATAGGGTGCCATTTGGAATGCCCCAACCTACTCTAATCCCCCTTGTGTTTATCATTAGCATTAATGGCTAATGAAGAAAAATCCCATATTCAAGTATTCAAGTCATTGTGAGGTAATTGTATAAGAAGAGTTCTAGATCCATTGTTACTGCATTCCGAGGGAGAATCTCATGGGCTGCAGTTCACAGGGTCCCAAGCAGAACTAATATCTGTCAAAACAAGAGGTTATGTAGAGTAGACCTATATCATGTTTTCATGGTTTATCATGTCATACCAGTGTAGTTGACTACTGGAGACTGATTCAGAGGGTTGGTCATGGTATACTAGTGTAGTTGGAGACTAATTCAGAGGGTTGGTCATGGTATACTAGTGTAGTTGGAGACTAATTCAGAGGGTTGGTCATGGTATACTAGTGTAGTTGGAAACTAATTCAGAGGGTTGGTCATGGTATACTAGTGTAGTTGGAAACTAATTCAGAGGGTTGGTCATGGTATACTAGTGTAGTTGGAGACTAATTCAGAGGGTTGGTCATGGTATACTAGTGTAGTTGGAGACTAATTCAGAGGGTTGGTCATGGTATACTAGTGTAGTTGGAGACTAATTCAGAGGGTTGGTCATGGTATACTAGTGTAGTTGGAGACTAATTCAGAGGGTTGGTCATGGTATACTAGTGTAGTTGGAGACTAATTCAGAGGGTTGGTCATGGTATACTAGTGTAGTTGGAGACTAATTCAGAGGTTTGGTCAGGGTATACTAGTGTAGTTGGAGACTAATTCAGAGGGTTGGTCATGGTATACTAGTGTAGTTGGAGACTAATTCAGAGGGTTGGTCATGGTATACTAGTGTAGTTGGAAACTAATTCAGAGGGTTGGTCATGGTATACTAGTGTAGTTGGAGACTAATTCAGAGGGTTGGTCATGGTATACTAGTGTAGTTGGAGACTAATTCAGAGGGTTGGTCATGGTATACTAGTGTAGTTGGAGACTAATTCAGAGGGTTGGTCATGGTATACTAGTGTAGTTGGAGACTAATTCAGAGGGTTGGTCATGGTATACTAGTGTAGTTGGAGACTAATTCAGAGGGTTGGTCATGGTATACTAGTGTAGTTGGAGACTAATTCAGAGGGTTGGTCATGGTATACTAGTGTAGTTGGAGACTAATTCAGAGGGTTGGTCATGGTATACTAGTGTAGTTGGAGACTAATTCAGAGGTTTGGTCAGGGTATACTAGTGTAGTTGGAAACTAATTCAAAGGGTTGGTCATGGTATACTAGTGTAGTTGGAGACTAATTCAGAGGGTTGGTCATGGTATACTAGTGCAGTTGGAGACTCATTCAGAGGGTTGGTCATGGTATACTAGTGTAGCATTTCACTGTAAGGTCTACTACACCTGTTGTATTCAGCATTTCACTGTAAGGTCTACTACACCTGTTGTATTCAGCATTTCCCTGTAAGGTCTACTACACCTGTTGTATTCAGCATTTCACTGTAAGGTCTACTACACCTGTTGTATCCAGCATTTCACTGTAAGGTCTACTACACCTGTTGTATTCAGCATTTCCCTGTAAGGTCTACTACACCTGTTGTATTCAGCATTTCACTGTGAGGTCTACTACACCTGTTGTATTCAGCATTTCACTGTGAGGTCTACTACACCTGTTGTATTCAGTATTTCACTGCAAGGTCTACTACACCTGTTGTATCCAGCATTTCACTGTGAGGTCTACTACACCTGTTGTATTCAGCATTTCACTGTAAGGTCTACTACACCTGTTGTATTCAGCATTTCACTGTAAGGTCTACTACACCTGTTGTATTCAGCATTTCACTGTAAGGTCTACTACACCTGTTGTATTCAGCATTTCACTGTAAGGTCTACTACACCTGTTGTATTCAGCATTTCACTGTGAGGTCTACTACACCTGTTGTATTCAGCATTTCACTGTGAGGTCTACTACACCTGTTGTATTCAGCATTTCACTGTAATGTGTACTACACCTGTTGTATTCAGCATTTCACTGTAAGGTCTACTACACCTGTTGTATTCAGCATTTCACTGTAAGGTCTACTACACCTGTTGTATTCAGCATTTCACTGTGAGGTCTACTACACCTGTTGTATTCAGCATTTCACTGTAAGGTCTAGTACACCTGTTGTATTCAGCATTTCACTGTAAGGTATACTACACCTGTTGTATTCAGCATTTCACTGTAAGGTCTACTACACCTGTTGTATTCAGCATTTCACTGTAAGGTCTACTACACCTGTTGTATTCAGCATTTCACTGTAAGGTCTACTACACCTGTTGTATTCAGCATTTCACTGTGAGGTCTACTACACCTGTTGTATTCAGCACTTCACTGTGAGGTCTACTACACCTGTTGTTTTCAGCATTTCACTGTAAGGTCTACTACACCTGTTGTATTCAGCATTTCACTGTGAGGTCTACTACACCTGTTGTATTCAGCATTTCACTGTAAGGTCTACTACACCTGTTGTATCCAGCATTTCACTGTAAGGTCTACTACACCTGTTGTATTCAGCATTTCCCTGTAAGGTCTACTACACCTGTTGTATTCAGCATTTCACTGTGAGGTCTACTACACCTGTTGTATTCAGCATTTCACTGTGAGGTCTACTACACCTGTTGTATTCAGTATTTCACTGCAAGGTCTACTACACCTGTTGTATCCAGCATTTCACTGTGAGGTCTACTACACCTGTTGTATTCAGCATTTCACTGTAAGGTCTACTACACCTGTTGTATTCAGCATTTCACTGTAAGGTCTACTACACCTGTTGTATTCAGCATTTCACTGTAAGGTCTACTACACCTGTTGTATTCAGCATTTCACTGTAAGGTCTACTACACCTGTTGTATTCAGCATTTCACTGTGAGGTCTACTACACCTGTTGTATTCAGCATTTCACTGTGAGGTCTACTACACCTGTTGTATTCAGCATTTCACTGTAATGTGTACTACACCTGTTGTATTCAGCATTTCACTGTAAGGTCTACTACACCTGTTGTATTCAGCATTTCACTGTAAGGTCTACTACACCTGTTGTATTCAGCATTTCACTGTGAGGTCTACTACACCTGTTGTATTCAGCATTTCACTGTAAGGTCTAGTACACCTGTTGTATTCAGCATTTCACTGTAAGGTATACTACACCTGTTGTATTCAGCATTTCACTGTAAGGTCTACTACACCTGTTGTATTCAGCATTTCACTGTAAGGTCTACTACACCTGTTGTATTCAGCATTTCACTGTAAGGTCTACTACACCTGTTGTATTCAGCATTTCACTGTGAGGTCTACTACACCTGTTGTATTCAGCACTTCACTGTGAGGTCTACTACACCTGTTGTTTTCAGCATTTCACTGTAAGGTCTACTACACCTGTTGTATTCAGCATTTCACTGTGAGGTCTACTACACCTGTTGTATTCAGCATTTCACTGTAAGGTCTACTACACCTGTTGTATTCAGCATTTCACTGTAAGGTCTACTACACCTGTTGTATTCAGCATTTCACTGTAAGGTCTACTACACCTGTTGTATTCAGCATTTCACTGTAAGGTCTACTACACCTGTTGTATCCAGCATTTCACTGTAAGGTCTACTAAACCTGTTGTATCCAGCATTTCACTGTAAGGTCTACTACACCTGTTGTATTCAGCATTTCACTGTAAGGTCTACTACACCTGTTGTATTCAGCATTTCACTGTAAGGTCTACTACACCTGTTGTATCCAGCATTTCACTGTAAGGTCTACTACACCTGTTGTATTCAGCATTTCCCTGTAAGGTCTACTACACCTGTTGTATTCAGCATTTCACTGTGAGGTCTACTACACCTGTTGTATTCAGCATTTCACTGTGAGGTCTACTACACCTGTTGTATTCAGTATTTCACTGCAAGGTCTACTACACCTGTTGTATCCAGCATTTCACTGTGAGGTCTACTACACCTGTTGTATTCAGCATTTCACTGTAAGGTCTACTACACCTGTTGTATTCAGCATTTCACTGTAAGGTCTACTACACCTGTTGTATTCAGCATTTCACTGTAAGGTCTACTACACCTGTTGTATTCAGCATTTCACTGTAAGGTCTACTACACCTGTTGTATTCAGCATTTCACTGTGAGGTCTACTACACCTGTTGTATTCAGCATTTCACTGTGAGGTCTACTACACCTGTTGTATTCAGCATTTCACTGTAATGTGTACTACACCTGTTGTATTCAGCATTTCACTGTAAGGTCTACTACACCTGTTGTATTCAGCATTTCACTGTAAGGTCTACTACACTTGTTGTATTCAGCATTTCACTGTGAGGTCTACTACACCTGTTGTATTCAGCATTTCACTGTAAGGTCTAGTACACCTGTTGTATTCAGCATTTCACTGTAAGGTCTACTACACCTGTTGTATTCAGCATTTCACTGTAAGGTCTACTACACCTGTTGTATTCAGCATTTCACTGTAAGGTCTACTACACCTGTTGTATTCAGCATTTCACTGTAAGGTCTACTACACCTGTTGTATTCAGCATTTCACTGTGAGGTCTACTACACCTGTTGTATTCAGCACTTCACTGTGAGGTCTACTACACCTGTTGTTTTCAGCATTTCACTGTAAGGTCTACTACACCTGTTGTATTCAGCATTTCACTGTGAGGTCTACTACACCTGTTGTATTCAGCATTTCACTGTAAGGTCTACTACACCTGTTGTATTCAGCATTTCACTGTAAGGTCTACTACACCTGTTGTATTCAGCATTTCACTGTAAGGTCTACTACACCTGTTGTATTCAGCATTTCACTGTAAGGTCTACTACACCTGTTGTATCCAGCATTTCACTGTAAGGTCTACTACACCTGTTGTATTCAGCATTTCACTGTAAGGTCTACTACACCTGTTGTATTCAGCATTTCACTGTAAGGTCTACTACACCTGTTGTATTCAGCATTTCACTGTGAGGTCTACTACACCTGTTGTATTCAGCATTTCACTGTGAGGTCTACTACACCTGTTGTATTCAGCATTTCACTGTAAGGTCTACTACACCTGTTGTATTCAGCATTTCACTGTAAGGTCTACTACACCTGTTGTATTCAGCATTTCACTGTAAGGTCTACTACACCTGTTGTATTCAGCATTTCACTGTGAGGTCTACTACACCTGTTGTATTCAGCATTTCCCTGTAAGGTCTACTACACCTGTTGTATTCAGCATTTCACTGTGAGGTCTACTACACCTGTTGTATTCAGCATTTCACTGTAAGGTCTACTACACCTGTTGTATTCAGCATTTCACTGTAAGGTCTACTACACCTGTTGTATTCAGCATTTCACTGTAAGGTCTACTACACCTGTTGTATTCAGCATTTCACTGTAAGGTCTACTACACCTGTTGTATTCAGCATTTCACTGTAAGGTCTACTACACCTGTTGTATTCAGCATTTCACTGTGAGGTCTACTACACCTGTTGTATTCAGCATTTCACTGTAAGGTCTACTACACCTGTTGTATTCAGCATTTCACTGTGAGGTCTACTACACCTGTTGTATTCAGCATTTCACTGTAAGGTCTACTACACCTGTTGTATTCAGCATTTCACTGTAAGGTCTACTACACCTGTTGTATTCAGCATTTCACTGTGAGGTCTACTACACCTGTTGTATTCAGCATTTCACTGTAAGGTCTACTACACCTGTTGTATTCAGCATTTCACTGTAAGGTCTACTACACCTGTTGTATTCAGCATTTCACTGTGAGGTCTACTACACCTGTTGTATTCAGCATTTCACTGTGAGGTCTATCTACACCTGTTGTATTCAGCATTTCACTGTGAGGTCTACTACACCTGTTGTATTCAGCATTTCACTGTAAGGTCTACTACACCTGTTGTATTCAGCATTTCACTGTGAGGTCTACTACACCTGTTGTATTCAGCATTTCACTGTGAGGTCTACTACACCTGTTGTATTCAGCATTTCACTGTGAGGTCTACTACACCTGTTGTATTCAGCATTTCACTGTGAGGTCTACTACACCTGTTGTATTCAGCATTTCACTGTGAGGTCTACTACACCTGTTGTATTCAGCATTTCACTGTGAGGTCTACTACACCTGTTGTATTCAGCATTTCACTGTGAGGTCTACTACACCTGTTGTATTCAGCATTTCACTGTGAGGTCTACTACACCTGTTGTATTCAGTATTTCACTGTGAGGTCTACTACACCTGTTGTATCCAGTATTTCACTGTAAGGTCTACTACACCTGTTGTATCCAGTATTTCACTGTAAGGTCTACTACACCTGTTGTATTCAGCATTTCACTGTGAGGTCTACTACACCTGTTGTATTCAGCATTTCACTGTGAGGTCTACTACACCTGTTGTATTCAGCATTTCACTGTGAGGTCTACTACACCTGTTGTATTTAGCATTTCACTGTAAGGTCTACTACACCTGTTGTATTCAGCATTTCACTGTGAGGTCTACTACACCTGTTGTATTCAGCATTTCACTGTGAGGTCTACTACACCTGTTGTATTCAGGTGACTAATAACATTTGATTTGATTATGTATTGTGATGGCAGATGTGTGAGAAGAAGAGACTGTGAGGACAGGAGAGGCACAGTGAGGTCAACATACAACGTTTTGATTACATACAATCCTCAGATTACACTGTATGTGTGTGAGTGTTTGTATGTCTGTGCGTGTGTGGGTGTGGGTGTGGGTGTGCGTTTGTGTGCGCATGTGTGTGTGTGCACGGGTGTGTCTGTGTGTGTGTGTGTGTGCGCATGTTTGTGTGCGCATGTGTGTGTGTGTATGTGTGTGTGTGTGTGTGTGTGTGGGTGTGTCTGTGCGTTTGTGTGCGCGCGTGTGTGTGTGTGTGTGTGTGTGTGTGTGTGTGTGTGTGTGTGTGTGCGTGTGTGTGTGCGTGTGTGCGTGTTTGTGTGCACGGGTGTCTGCGATTACATGTGTCATGAGACAAGCTCCTTGCTTATCCTACAGATGAGATTTGAATCCTTGTCGGGTCAGAGTTGTTCCTTGTCGGGTCACATGATCAGGACAAATGACCTCTGACCCTTCATCTCACAGTAGGAAAATAATCCTGCAGCAACAGGAAATGAGAAATATCCATTTATGTGGATTATAATACATAGACAACAAAATGTGGAAAAACGTAAAAAGGGGTGTGAATAGTTTTTTATTTCATTTGTCTTACGCCGCCTGGTATTCGCAGGCTAAGCCGCCTGGTACTAACCAGGCTCAACCCTGGACAGGTGTGTTCAGGGGGGTGTATCCACAAGTGTATTTTTGTACCCCTGTTTTCTCCCTGAATTAGGTCCTTTGTCTCTGCAACTCCTCAATGTGCTCGGGAGAGGCGAAGGTGGAGTCAGGCATCCTCTGAAACGTGACCCGCCTGGCCGGCTACTTCTTATCGCACTGCTCGCTTGACCCGGATGTCAGCCGCCCGGCCCTGTCACAAGGAGTCGCTAGAGCACGATGAGCCAAGGAAAGCCCCACCGGTCAAACCCTCCCCAACCTGGACGGCCCTGTCACAAGGAGTCGCTAGAGCACGATGAGCCAAGGAAAGCCCCACCGGCAAACCCTCCCCTAACCCGTACGGTGATGGGTCAATGGTGCTCCATCCTATGGGGCTCCCGGTCACAGACAGTTGTGGATTGAACTCCAGGCTGTAGTGTAGTGTAGCTTCAACACTGCGGGTGGGAATTGAACTCCAGGCTGTAGTGTAGCTTCAACACTGCGGTGGGAATTTAACTCCAGGCTGTAGTGTAGCTTCAACACTGAGGGTGGGAATTGAACTCCAGGTTGTAGTGTAGCTTCAACACTGCGGTGGGAATTTAACTCCAGGCTGTAGTGTAGTGTAGCTTCAACACTGAGGGTGGGAATTGAACTCCAGGCTGTAGTGTAGTGTAGCTTCAACACTGCGGGTTGGAATTGAACTCCAGGCTGTAGTGTAGCTTCAACACTGCGGGTGGGAATTGAACTCCAGGCTGTAGTGTAGCTTCAACACTGTGGGTGGGAATTGAACTCCAGGCTGTAGTGTAGTGTCGCTTCAACACTGAGGGTGGGAATTGAACTCCAGGCTGTAGTGTAGTGTAGCTTCAACACTGAGGGTGGGAATTGAACTCCAGGCTGTAGTGTAGTGTAGCTTCAACACTGAGGGTGGGAATTGAACTCCAGGCTGTAGTGTAGTGTTGCTAAGTAAAATATAGATACAAATAACACAGGGGGTACCGGTACCGAGTCAATGTGCAGGCTATATACAGGGGGTACCGGTACAGAGTCAATGTGGAGGCTATATACAGGGGGTACCGGTACAGAGTCAATGTGGAGGTTATATACAGGGGGTACCGGTACCGAGTCAATGTGGAGGCTATATACAGGGGGTACCGGTACAGAGTCAAAGTGGAGGCTAAATACAGGGGGTACCGGTACAGAGTCAATGTGGAGGCTATATACAGGGGGTACTGGTACAGAGTCAATGTGGAGGTTATATACAGGGGGTACCGGTACCGAGTCAATGTGGAGGCTATATACAGGGGGTACCGGTACAGAGTCAAAGTGGAGGCTAAATACAGGGGGTACCGGTACAGAGTCAATGTGGAGGCTATACACAGGGTGTACCGGTACAGAGTCAACGTGCAGGCTATATACAGGGGTGTACCGGTACAGAGTCAACGTGGAGGCTATATACAGGGGGTACTGGTACCGAGTCAATGTGGAGGCTATATACAGGGGGTACCGGTACCGAGTCAATGTGGAGGCTATATACAGGGGTTCTGGTACAGAGTCAACTAGGAGGCTATATACAGGGGGTACCGGTACAGAGTCAATGTGGAGGCTATATACAGGGGTACTGGTACAGAGTCAATGTGGAGGCTATATACAGGGGTTCTGGTACAGAGTCAATGGGGAGGCTATATACAGGGGGTACCGGTACAGAGTCAATGTGGAGACTATATACAGGGGGTACCGGCACAGAGTCAATGTGGAGGCTATATACAGGGGGTACAGAGTCAATGTGTAGGCTATATGCAGGGGGTACCGGTACAGAGTCAATGTGGAGGCTATATACAGGGGGTACCGGTACAGAGTCAATGTGGAGGCTATATACAGGGGGTACTGGTACAGAGTCAGAGTGGAGGCTATATACAGGGGGTACAGAGTCAATGTGTAGGCTATATACAGGGGGTACCGGTACAGAGTCAATGTGGAGGCTATATACAGTGGGTACCAGTACAGAGTCAATGTGGAGGCTATATACAGGGGGTACCGGTACAGAGTCAATGTGCAGGGGCACCGGTTAGTAATGAGGCTATATGCAGGGGGTACTGGTACAGAGTCAATGTGCAGGGGCACCGGTTAGTAATGAGGCTATATACAGGGGGTACTGGTACAGAGTCAGAGTGGAGGCTATATACAGGGGGTACTGGTACAGAGTCAATGTGCAGGCTATATACAGGGGGTACCGGTACAGAGTCAATGTGCAGGCTATATACAGGGGGTACCGGTACAGAGTCAATGTGGAGGCTATATACAGGGGGTACCGGTACAGAGTCAATGTGGAGGCTATATACAGGAGGTACCGGTACAGAGTCAATGTGGAGGCTATATACAGGGGGTACCGGTACAGAGTCAATGTGGAGGCTATATACAGGGGGTACCGGTACAGAGTCAATGTGCAGGCTATATACAGGGGGTACCGGTACAGAGTCAATGTGCAGGCTATATACAGGGTATTACGGTACAGAGTCAATGTGGAGGCTATATACAGGGGGTACCGGTACAGAGTCAATGTGGAGGCTATATACAGGGGGTACCGGTACAGAGTCAATGTGGAGGCTATATACAGGGGGTACCGGTACAGAGTCAATGTGAAGGGGCATCGGTTAGTAATGAGACCATATACAGGGGGTACTGGTACAGAGTCAATGTGCAGGGGTACAGGTTAGTAATGAGGCTATATACAGGGTGTACCGGTACAGAGTCAATGTGGAGGCTATATACAGGGGGTACCGGTACAGAGTCAATGTGGAGGCTATATACAGGGGGTACTGGTACAGAGTCAGAGTGGAGGATATATACAGGGGGTACCGGTACAGAGTCAATGTGGAGACTATATACAGGGGGTACCGGTACAGAGTCAATGTGCAGGCTATATACAGGGGGTACCGGTACAGAGTCAATGTGGAGACTATATACAGGGGGTACCGGTACAGAGTCAATGTGGAGACTATATACAGGGTGTACCGGTACAGAGTCAATGTGCAGGGGCATCGGTTAGTAATGAGGCTATATACAGGGTGTACCGGTACAGAGTCAATGTGCAGGGGTACAGGTTACTCAAGGTAATATATGTAAGCCTTACGAAGTTCTATAAAAGGTGTCACTAAGACTCGTTAGATATAATGTGTCCTTTCAGGTTCAATATGCTCTGTCAGATTTACTATTGAATGGGTCCTTCCACCAAATGATGACCTTTCTCTTCCCGTTGCTATGGTTAAGTAGAGATCCTTTGCTATGGTTAAGTAGAGATCCTTTGCTATGGTTAAGTAGAGATCTATTCCCTTTGCTATGGTTAAGTAGCGATCTATTCCCTTTGCTATGGTTAAGTAGAGATCCTTTGCTATGGTTAAGTAGATATCTATTCCCTTTGCTATGGTTAAGTAGAGATCCTTTGCTATGGTTAAGTAGAGATCTATTCCCTTTGCTATGGTTAAGTAGAGATCCTTTGCTATGGTTAAGTAGAGATCTATTCCCTTTGCTATGGTTAAGTAGAGATCCTTTGCTATGGTTAAGTAGAGATCTATTCCCTTTGCTATGGTTAAGTAGAGATCTATTCCCTTTGCTATGGTTAAGTAGAGATCTATTCCCTCTGCTATGGTTAAGTAGAGATCTATTCCATTTGCTTTGGTTAAGTAGAGATCTATTCCCTTTGCTATGGTTAAGTAGAGATCCTTTGCTATGGTTAAGTAGAGATCTATTCCCTTTGCTATGGTTAAGTAGAGATCCTTTGCTATGGTTAAGTAGAGATCTATTCCCTTTGCTATGGTTAAGTAGAGATCCTTTGCTATGGTTAAGTAGAGATCTATTCCCTTTGCTATGGTTAAGTAGAGATCTATTCCCTTTGCTATGGTTAAGTAGAGATCTATTCCCTTTGCTATAGTTAAGTAGAGATCTATTCCCTTTGCTATGGTTAAGTAGAGATCCTTTGCTATGGTTAAGTAGAGATCCTTTGCTATGGTTAAGTAGAGATCTATTCCCTTTGCTATGGTTAAGTAGAGATCTATTCCCTTTGCTATAGTTAAGTAGAGATCTATTCCCTTTGCTATGGTTAAGTAGAGATCCTTTGCTATGGTTAAGTAGAGATCCTTTGCTATGGTTAAGTAGAGATCTCTTCCCTTTGCTATGGTTAAGTAGAGATCTCTACCCTTTGCTATGGTTAAGTAGAGATCTATTCCCTTTGCTATGGTTAAGTAGAGATCCTTTGCTATGGTTAAGTAGAGATATATTCCCTTTGCTATGGTTAAGTAGAGATCCTTTGCTATGGTTAAGTAGAGATATATTCCCTTTGCTATGGTTAAGTAGAGATCTCTACCCTTTGCTATGGTTAAGTAGAGATCCTTTGCTATGGTTAAGTATAGATATATTCCCTTTGCTATGGTTAAGTAGAGATCTCTACCCTTTGCTATGGTTAAGTAGAGATCCTTTGCTATGGTTAAGTAGAGATCCGTTGCTATGGTTAAGTAGAGATCCTTTGCTATGGTTAAGTAGAGATATATTCCCTTTGCTGTGGTTAAGTAGAGATCTCTACCCTTTGCTATGGTTAAGTAGAGATATATTCCCTTTGCTATGGTTAAGTAGAGATATATTCCCTTTGCCATGGTTAAGTAGAGATCCTTTGCTATGGTTAAGTAGAGATCCTTTGCTATGGTTAAGTAGAGATATATTCCTTTGCTATGGTTAAGTAGAGATCCTTTGCTATGGTTAAGTAGAGATCCTTTGCTATGGTTAAGTAGAGATCCTTTGCTATGGTTAAGTAGAGATCCTTTGCTATGGTTAAGTAGAGATCTATTCCCTTTGCTATGGTTAAGTAGAGATCCTTTGCTATGGTTAAGTAGAGATCCTTTGCTATGGTTAAGTAGAGATCCTTTGCTGTGGTTAAGTAGAGATCCGTTGCTATGGTTAAGTAGAGATATATTCCCTTTGCTATGGTTAAGTAGAGATATATTCCCTTTGCTATGGTTAAGTAGAGATCCTTTGCTATGGTTAAGTAGAGATATATTCCCTTTGCTATGGTTAAGTAGAGATCCGTTGCTATGGTTAAGTAGAGATCTATTCCCTTTGCTATGGTTAAGTAGAGATCCTTTGCTATGGTTAAGTAGAGATCTATTCCCTTTGCTATGGTTAAGTAGAGATCCTTTGCTATGGTTAAGTAGAGATCTATTCCCTTTGCTATGGTTAAGTAGAGATCTATTCCCTTTGCTATGGTTAAGTAGAGATCTATTCCCTTTGCTATGGTTAAGTAGAGATCTCTTCCATTTGCTTTGGTTAAGTAGAGATCTATTCCCTTTGCTATGGTTAAGTAGAGATCTATTCCCTCTGCTATGGTTAAGTAGAGATCCTTTGCTATGGTTAAGTAGAGATCTATTCCCTCTGCTATGGTTAAGTAGAGATCCTTTGCTATGGTTAAGTAGAGATCTCTTCCATTTGCTATGGTTAAGTAGAGATCCTTTGCTATGGTTAAGTAGAGATCTATTCCCTTTGCTATGGTTAAGTAGAGATCTATTCCCTTTCCTATAGTTAAGTAGAGATCTATTCCCTATGCTATGGTTAAGTAGAGATCCTTTGCTATGGTTAAGTAGAGATCCTTTGCTATGGTTAAGTAGAGATCTATTCCCTTTGCTATGGTTAAGTAGAGATCTATTCCCTTTGCTATGGTTAAGTAGAGATCTATTCCCTTTGCTATGGTTAAGTAGAGATCCTTTGCTATGGTTAAGTAGAGATCCTTTGCTATGGTTAAGTAGAGATCTATTCCCTTTGCTATGGTTAAGTAGAGATCCTTTGCTATGGTTAAGTAGAGATCCTTTGCTATGGTTAAGTAGAGATCTATTCCCTTTGCTATGGTTAAGTAGAGATCTATTCCCTTTGCTATGGTTAAGTAGAGATCTATTCCCTTTGCTATGGTTAAGTAGAGATCCTTTGCTATGGTTAAGTAGAGATCCTTTGCTATGGTTAAGTAGAGATCCTTTGCTATGGTTAAGTAGAGATCTATTCCCTTTGCTATGGTTAAGTAGAGATCCTTTGCTATGGTTAAGTAGAGATCCTATGCTATGGTTAAGTAGAGATCCTTTGCTATGGTTAAGTAGAGATCTATTCCCTTTGCTATGGTTAAGTAGAGATCCTTTGCTATGGTTAAGTAGAGATCTATTCCCTTTGCTATGGTTAAGTAGAGATCCTTTGCTATGGTTAAGTAGAGATCCTTTGCTATGGTTAAGTAGAGATCTATTCCCTTTGCTATGGTTAAGTAGAGATCCTTTGCTATGGTTAAGTAGAGATCCTTTGCTATGGTTAAGTAGAGATCTATTCTCTTTGCTATGGTTAAGTAGAGATCTCTTCCATTTGCTATGGTTAAGTAGAGATCCTTTGCTATGGTTAAGTAGAGATCTATTCCCTTTGCAATGGTTAAGTAGAGATCTATTCCCTTTGCTATGGTTAAGTAGAGATATATTCCCTTTGCTATGGTTAAGTAGAGATATATTCCCTTTGCTATGGTTAAGTAGAGATCCTTTGCTATGGTTAAGTAGAGATATATTCCCTTTGCTATGGTTAAGTAGAGATCTCTACCCTTTGCTATGGTTAAGTAGAGATCCTTTGCTATGGTTAAGTATAGATATATTCCCTTTGCTATGGTTAAGTAGAGATCTCTACCCTTTGCTATGGTTAAGTAGAGATCCTTTGCTATGGTTAAGTAGAGATCCGTTGCTATGGTTAAGTAGAGATCCTTTGCTATGGTTAAGTAGAGATATATTCCCTTTGCTATGGTTAAGTAGAGATCTATTCCCTTTGCTATGGTTAAGTAGAGATATATTCCTTTGCTATGGTTAAGTAGAGATCTATTCCCTTTGCCATGGTTAAGTAGAGATCCTTTGCTATGGTTAAGTAGAGATCCTTTGCTATGGTTAAGTAGAGATCTATTCCCTTTGCTATGGTTAAGTAGAGATCCTTTGCTATGGTTAAGTAGAGATCCTTTGCTATGGTTAAGTAGAGATCCTTTGCTATGGTTAAGTAGAGATCTATTCCCTTTGCTATGGTTAAGTAGAGATCCTTTGCTATGGTTAAGTAGAGATCCTTTGCTATGGTTAAGTAGAGATCCTTTGCTATGGTTAAGTAGAGATCCTTTGCTATGGTTAAGTAGAGATCCTTTGCTATGGTTAAGTAGAGATCCTTTGCTTTTAAGCCTTATGGTTAAGTAGAGATCCTTTGCTATGGTTAAGTAGAGATCCTTTGCTATGGTTAAGTAGAGATCCTTTGCTTTGCTATGGTTAAGTAGAGATCCCCTTTGCTATGGTTAAGTAGAGATCCTTTGCTATGGTTAAGTAGAGATCTATTCCCTTTGCTATGGTTAAGTAGAGATCCTTTGCTATGGTTAAGTAGAGATCTATTCCCTTTGCTATGGTTAAGTAGAGATCTATTCCCTTTGCTATGGTTAAGTAGAGATCTATTCCCTTTGCTATAGTTAAGTAGAGATCTATTCCCTTTGCTATGGTTAAGTAGAGATCCTTTGCTATGGTTAAGTAGAGATCCTTTGCTATGGTTAAGTAGAGATCTATTCCCTTTGCTATGGTTAAGTAGAGATCCTTTGCTATGGTTAAGTAGAGATCCTTTGCTATGGTTAAGTAGAGATCTATTCCCTTTGCTATGGTTAAGTAGAGATCTATTCCCTTTGCTATGGTTAAGTAGAGATCCTTTGCTATGGTTAAGTAGAGATCCTTTGCTATGGTTAAGTAGAGATCCTTTGCTATGGTTAAGTAGAGATCTATTCCCTTTGCTATGGTTAAGTAGAGATCCTTTGCTATGGTTAAGTAGAGATCCTTTGCTATGGTTAAGTAGAGATCCTTTGCTATGGTTAAGTAGAGATCTATTCCTTTGCTATGGTTAAGTAGAGATCCTTTGCTATGGTTAAGTAGAGATCTCTTCCCTTTGCTATGGTTAAAGTAGAGATCTATTCCCTTTGCTATGGTTAAGTAGAGATCTATTCCCTTTGTTAAGTAGAGATATATTCTATGGTTAAGTAGAGATCTATTCCCTTTGCTATGGTTAAGTAGAGATCCTTCCCTTTGCTATGGTTAAGTAGAGATCTCTTCCCTTTGCTATGGTTAAGTAGAGATCTATTCCCTTTGCTATGGTTAAGTAGAGATCCCTTTGCTATGGTTAAGTAGAGATCCTTTTGCTATGGTTAAGTAGAGATATATTCCCTTTGCTATGGTTAAGTAGAGATCTCTACCCTTTGCTATGGTTAAGTAGAGATCCTTTGCTATGGTTAAGTATAGATATATTCCCTTTGCTATGGTTAAGTAGAGATCTCTACCCTTTGCTATGGTTAAGTAGAGATCCTTTGCTATGGTTAAGTAGAGATCCGTTGCTATGGTTAAGTAGAGATCCTTTGCTATGGTTAAGTAGAGATATATTCCCTTTGCTGTGGTTAAGTAGAGATCTCTACCCTTTGCTATGGTTAAGTAGAGATATATTCCCTTTGCTATGGTTAAGTAGAGATATATTCCCTTTGCCATGGTTAAGTAGAGATCCTTTGCTATGGTTAAGTAGAGATCCTTTGCTATGGTTAAGTAGAGATATATTCCCTTTGCTATGGTTAAGTAGAGATCCTTTGCTATGGTTAAGTAGAGATCCTTTGCTATGGTTAAGTAGAGATCCTTTGCTATGGTTAAGTAGAGATCCTTTGCTATGGTTAAGTAGAGATCTATTCCCTTTGCTATGGTTAAGTAGAGATCCTTTGCTATGGTTAAGTAGAGATCCTTTGCTATGGTTAAGTAGAGATCCTTTGCTGTGGTTAAGTAGAGATCCGTTGCTATGGTTAAGTAGAGATATATTCCCTTTGCTATGGTTAAGTAGAGATATATTCCCTTTGCTATGGTTAAGTAGAGATCCTTTGCTATGGTTAAGTAGAGATATATTCCCTTTGCTATGGTTAAGTAGAGATCCGTTGCTATGGTTAAGTAGAGATCTATTCCCTTTGCTATGGTTAAGTAGAGATCCTTTGCTATGGTTAAGTAGAGATCTATTCCCTTTGCTATGGTTAAGTAGAGATCCTTTGCTATGGTTAAGTAGAGATCTATTCCCTTTGCTATGGTTAAGTAGAGATCTATTCCCTTTGCTATGGTTAAGTAGAGATCTATTCCCTTTGCTATGGTTAAGTAGAGATCTCTTCCATTTGCTTTGGTTAAGTAGAGATCTATTCCCTTTGCTATGGTTAAGTAGAGATCTATTCCCTCTGCTATGGTTAAGTAGAGATCCTTTGCTATGGTTAAGTAGAGATCTATTCCCTCTGCTATGGTTAAGTAGAGATCCTTTGCTATGGTTAAGTAGAGATCTCTTCCATTTGCTATGGTTAAGTAGAGATCCTTTGCTATGGTTAAGTAGAGATCTATTCCCTTTGCTATGGTTAAGTAGAGATCTATTCCCTTTCCTATAGTTAAGTAGAGATCTATTCCCTATGCTATGGTTAAGTAGAGATCCTTTGCTATGGTTAAGTAGAGATCCTTTGCTATGGTTAAGTAGAGATCTATTCCCTTTGCTATGGTTAAGTAGAGATCTATTCCCTTTGCTATGGTTAAGTAGAGATCTATTCCCTTTGCTATGGTTAAGTAGAGATCCTTTGCTATGGTTAAGTAGAGATCCTTTGCTATGGTTAAGTAGAGATCTATTCCCTTTGCTATGGTTAAGTAGAGATCCTTTGCTATGGTTAAGTAGAGATCCTTTGCTATGGTTAAGTAGAGATCTATTCCCTTTGCTATGGTTAAGTAGAGATCTATTCCCTTTGCTATGGTTAAGTAGAGATCTATTCCCTTTGCTATGGTTAAGTAGAGATCTATTCCCTTTGCTATGGTTAAGTAGAGATCCTTTGCTATGGTTAAGTAGAGATCCTTTGCTATGGTTAAGTAGAGATCCTTTGCTATGGTTAAGTAGAGATCTATTCCCTTTGCTATGGTTAAGTAGAGATCCTTTGCTATGGTTAAGTAGAGATCCTTTGCTATGGTTAAGTAGAGATCCTTTGCTATGGTTAAGTAGAGATCTATTCCCTTTGCTATGGTTAAGTAGAGATCCTTTGCTATGGTTAAGTAGAGATCTATTCCCTTTGCTATGGTTAAGTAGAGATCCTTTGCTATGGTTAAGTAGAGATCCTTTGCTATGGTTAAGTAGAGATCTATTCCCTTTGCTATGGTTAAGTAGAGATCCTTTGCTATGGTTAAGTAGAGATCCTTTGCTATGGTTAAGTAGAGATCTATTCCCTTTGCTATGGTTAAGTAGAGATCTCTTCCATTTGCTATGGTTAAGTAGAGATCCTTTGCTATGGTTAAGTAGAGATCTATTCCCTTTGCAATGGTTAAGTAGAGATCTATTCCCTTTGCTATGGTTAAGTAGAGATATATTCCCTTTGCTATGGTTAAGTAGAGATATATTCCCTTTGCTATGGTTAAGTAGAGATCCTTTGCTATGGTTAAGTAGATATATATTCCCTTTGCTATGGTTAAGTAGAGATCTCTACCCTTTGCTATGGTTAAGTAGAGATCCTTTGCTATGGTTAAGTATAGATATATTCCCTTTGCTATGGTTAAGTAGAGATCTCTACCCTTTGCTATGGTTAAGTAGAGATCCTTTGCTATGGTTAAGTAGAGATCCGTTGCTATGGTTAAGTAGAGATCCTTTGCTATGGTTAAGTAGAGATATATTCCCTTTGCTATGGTTAAGTAGAGATCTCTACCCTTTGCTATGGTTAAGTAGAGATATATTCCCTTTGCTATGGTTAAGTAGAGATCTATTCCCTTTGCCATGGTTAAGTAGAGATCCTTTGCTATGGTTAAGTAGAGATCTATTCCCTTTGCTATGGTTAAGTAGAGATCCTTTGCTATGGTTAAGTAGAGATCCTATGCTATGGTTAAGTAGAGATCCTTTGCTATGGTTAAGTAGAGATCTATTCCCTTTGCTATGGTTAAGTAGAGATCCTTTGCTATGGTTAAGTAGAGATCTATTCCCTTTGCTATGGTTAAGTAGAGATCCTTTGCTATGGTTAAGTAGAGATCCTTTGCTATGGTTAAGTAGAGATCTATTCCCTTTGCTATGGTTAAGTAGAGATCCTTTGCTATGGTTAAGTAGAGATCCTTTGCTATGGTTAAGTAGAGATCTATTCCCTTTGCTATGGTTAAGTAGAGATCTCTTCCTTTGCTATGGTTAAGTAGAGATCCTTTGCTATGGTTATTCCCTTTGCTATGGTTAAGTAGAGATCTATTCCCTTTGCTATGGTTAAGTAGAGATATATTCCCTTTGCTATGGTTAAGTAGAGATATATTCCCTTTGCTATGGTTAAGTAGAGATCCTTTGCTATGGTTAAGTAGAGATATATTCCCTTTGCTATGGTTAAGTAGAGATCTCTACCCTTTGCTATGGTTAAGTAGAGATCCTTTGCTATGGTTAAGTATAGATATATTCCCTTTGCTATGGTTAAGTAGAGATCTCTACCCTTTGCTATGGTTAAGTAGAGATCCTTTGCTATGGTTAAGTAGAGATCCGTTGCTATGGTTAAGTAGAGATCCTTTGCTATGGTTAAGTAGAGATATATTCCCTTTGCTATGGTTAAGTAGAGATCTCTACCCTTTGCTATGGTTAAGTAGAGATATATTCCCTTTGCTATGGTTAAGTAGAGATCTATTCCCTTTGCCATGGTTAAGTAGAGATCCTTTGCTATGGTTAAGTAGAGATCCTTTGCTATGGTTAAGTAGAGATCTATTCCCTTTGCTATGGTTAAGTAGAGATCCTTTGCTATGGTTAAGTAGAGATCCTTTGCTATGGTTAAGTAGAGATCCTTTGCTATGGTTAAGTAGAGATCTATTCCCTTTGCTATGGTTAAGTAGAGATCCTTTGCTATGGTTAAGTAGAGATCCTTTGCTATGGTTAAGTAGAGATCCTTTGCTATGGTTAAGTAGAGATCCTTTGCTATGGTTAAGTAGAGATCCTTTGCTATGGTTAAGTAGAGATCCTTTGCTATGGTTAAGTAGAGATCCTTTGCTATGGTTAAGTAGAGATCCTTTGCTATGGTTAAGTAGAGATCCTTTGCTATGGTTAAGTAGAGATCCTTTGCTATGGTTAAGTAGAGATCCGTTGCTATGGTTAAGTAGAGATATATTCCCTTTGCTATGGTTAAGTAGATATATATTCCCTTTGCTATGGTTAAGTAGAGATCCTTTGCTATGGTTAAGTAGAGATCTATTCCCTTTGCTATGGTTAAGTAGAGATCCTTTGCTATGGTTAAGTAGAGATCCTTTGCTATGGTTAAGTAGAGATCCTTTGCTATGGTTAAGTAGAGATCCGTTGCTATGGTTAAGTAGAGATATATTCCCTTTGCTATGGTTAAGTAGAGATATATTCCCTTTGCTATGGTTAAGTAGAGATCTATTCCCTTTGCTATGGTTAAGTAGAGATCCTTTGCTATGGTTAAGTAGAGATCTCTTCCATTTGCTATGGTTAAGTAGAGATCCTTTGCTATGGTTAAGTAGAGATATATTCCATTTGCTATGGTTAAGTAGAGATCCTTTGCTATGGTTAAGTAGAGATATATTCCCTTTGCTATGGTTAAGTAGAGATCCTTTGCTATGGTTAAGTAGAGATATATTCCCTTTGCTATGGTTAAGTAGAGATCCGTTGCTATGGTTAAGTAGAGATCTATTCCCTTTGCTATGGTTAAGTAGAGATCCTTTGCTATGGTTAAGTAGAGATCCTTTGCTATGGTTAAGTAGAGATCCTTTGCTATGGTTAAGTAGAGATCCTTTGCTATGGTTAAGTAGAGATCCTTTGCTATGGTTAAGTAGAGATATATTCCCTTTGCTATGGTTAAGTAGAGATATATTCCCTTTGCTATGGTTAAGTAGAGATCCTTTGCTATGGTTAAGTAGAGATCCGTTGCTATGGTTAAGTAGAGATATATTCCCTTTGCTATGGTTAAGTAGAGATATATTCCCTTTGCTATGGTTAAGTAGAGATCCTTTGCTATGGTTAAGTAGAGATCCTTTGCTATGGTTAAGTAGAGATATATTCCCTTTGCTATGGTTAAGTAGAGATCTGTTGCTATGGTTAAGTAGAGATCTATTCCCTTTGCTATGGTTAAGTAGAGATCCGTTGCTATGGTTAAGTAGAGATCCTTTGCTATGGTTAAGTAGAGATCTGTTGCTATGGTTAAGTAGAGATCTATTCCCTTTGCTATGGTTAAGTAGAGATCCGTTGCTATGGTTAAGTAGAGATCCTTTGCTATGGTTAAGTAGAGATCTATTCCCTTTGCTATGGTTAAGTAGAG
>NC_088413.1:8553181-8618181 GCF_034236695.1 Oncorhynchus nerka | reverse complement strand
ATGAGAATATGTACATATAACTGTATGGATGAACGACAGCCGTGTTGCATAGACAAGACTCAATAGATGGTATAAAATACAGCATATACCTATGAGATGAGTAATGCAATATTATGTAAACATCACTATTAAAGTGACCAATGATTTCAAGTCTGTAGGTAGGCAGCAGCCTCTCTGTGCTTAGTGGTGGCTGTTGAACAGTCTGATGGCCTTGAGATAGAAGATGTTTTTCAGTCTCTCTTTTTCCCTCCCTATTAGAATTAAAGAGTTCAAATTGTTATATAGTCAGCTGTGTACAGTGTTTTAGTAATGCAGACGTAGGGGTAGTATGAATAGTAATGTAGACATAGTGGTGGTATGAATAGTAATGTAGACATAGTGGTAGTATGAATAGTAGGGGAAGACAGTGTTTTAGTAATGCAGACGTAGGGGTAGTATGAATAGTAATGTAGACATAGTGGTGGTATGAATAGTAATGTAGACATAGTGGTAGTATGAATAGTAGGGGAAGACAGTGTTTTAGTAATGCAGACGTAGGGGTAGTATGAATAGTAATGTAGACATAGTGGTGGTATGAATAGTAATGTAGACATAGTGGTAGTATGAATAGTAGGGGAAGACAGTGTTTTAGTAATGTAGACATAGTGGTAGTATGAATAGTAATGTAGACATAGTGGTAGTATGAATAGTAGGGGAAGACAGTGTTTTAGTAATGTAGACATAGTGGTAGTATGAATAGTAGGGGAAGACAGTGTTTTAGTAATGTAGACATAGTGGTAGTATGAATAGTAGGGGAAGACAGTGTTTTAGTAATGTAGACATAGTGGTAGTATGAATAGTAGGGGAAGACAGTGTTTTAGTCATGTAGACATAGTGGTAGTATGAATAGTAGGGGAAGACAGTGTTTTAGTAATGTAGACATAGTGGTAGTATGAATAGTAATGTAGACATAGTGGTAGTAGGTAGCCTAGTCGTTAGAGGAGGGAGGTAGCCTAGTCGTTAGAGGAGGGAGGTAGCCTAGTGGTTAGAGGAGGGAGGTAGCCTAGTGGTTAGAGGAGGCAGGTAGCCTAGTGGTTAGAGGAGGCAGGTAGCCTAGTGGTTAGAGGAGGCAGGTAGCCTAGTGGTTAGAGGAGGCAGGTAGCCTAGTGGTTAGAGGAGGCAGGTAGCCTGGTGGTTAGAGGAGGGAGGTAGGTAGCCTAGTGGTTAGAGGAGGGAGGTAGCCTAGTGGTTAGAGGAGGCAGGTAGCCTAGTAGTTAGAGGAGGGAGGTAGGTAGCCTAGTGGTTAGAGGAGGGAGGTAGCCTAGTGGTTAGAGGAGGCAGGTAGCCTAGTAGTTAGAGGAGGGAGGTAGGTAGCCTAGTGGTTAGAGGAGGGAGGTAGCCTGGTGGTTAGAGGAGGCAGGTAGCCTAGTGGTTAGAGGAGGCAGGTAGCCTAGTGGTTAGAGGAGGGAGGTAGCCTAGTGATTAGAGGAGGGAGGTAGCCTAGTGGTTAGAGGAGGGAGGTAGCCTAGTCGTTAGAGGAGGGAGGTAGCCTGGTGGTTAGAGGAGGCAGGTAGCCTAGTGGTTAGAGGAGGCAGGTAGCCTAGTGGTTAGAGGAGACAGGTAGCCTAGTGGTTAGAGGAGGCAGGTAGCCTAGTGGTTAGAGGAGGCAGGTAGCCTAGTGGTTAGAGGAGGGAGGTAGCCTGGTGGTTAGACCGTTGGGCCAGTAACTGAAAGGTTGATGGATTGATACCCCATAGCTGACAAGGTAAAAATCTGTCGTTCTGTCCCTGAACAAGGCAGTTAACCCCACTGTTTCCTGGTAGGCCGTCTTTGTGAATAAGAATTTGATCTTAACTGACTTGCCTAGTTAAAAAATAAATAATAATCTGTCTGATGGGTTCATTATGTCTGTCTGATTCGTAAACACACACACCCGTGTAGACTATAAGGATGAGTCATTCTACAGCAGGCATAATCAACTAGAACCACCAGCCAGCTGCCAGTTGGGGAACCCTGCTTTATAGGGATGGTTAATTAAGACTCAGATCTGACTTTACATGGGGTGTCATCATGTACTGTCCCCAGTGTGTGTGTGTGTGTGTGTGTGTGTGTGTGTGTGTCATCATCCTACAGTAACTGTCCCCAAAGAATTAGTGCTGTATGTTATGCCTTTAAGGATCAACACTCCCCTTTAAAACACCTTTATGATCAAGACTCCCCTTTAAAACACTTTAAGATCAACATTCCCCTTTAAATCACCTTTATGATCAACACTCCCCTTTAAAACACCTTTATGATCAACACTCCCCTTTAAATCACCTTAAGGATCAACACTCCCCTTTAAAACACCTTTATGATCAACACTCCCCTTTAAATCACCTTAAGGATCAACACTCCCCTTTAAAACACCTTTATGATCAACACTCCCCTTTAAAACCCCTTAAGGATCAACACTCCCCTTTAAAACACCTTTATGATCAACACTCCCCTTTAAAACACCTTAAGGATCAACACTCCCCTTTAAAACACCTTTAGGATCAACACTCCCCTTTAAAACACTTTAGGATCAACACTCCCCTTTAAAACACCTTTATGATCAACACTCCCCTTTAAAACCCCTTTATGATCAACACTCCCCTTTAAAACACCTTAAGGATCAACACTCCCCTTTAAAACCCCTTTATGATCAACACTCCCCTTTAAAACACCTTTAGGACCAACACCTTTAAGGATCCACACTCCCCTTTAAAACCCCTTTATGATCAACACTCCCCTTTAAAACACCTTAAGGATCAACACTCCCCTTTAAAACACCTTTATGATCAACACTCCCCTTTAAAACACTTTAAGGGCACATCTCATATTCTGTGTGTGTGTGTGTCTAGTGCATGTGTGTAGTGTGTGTGTGTCTTTATGAATCATAGAGTGTGTGTGTGTGTGTTCTAATTTGACTGTGTGAGTCCTCATTAGCAATCCACCCACTTCACTGCTGTATAATTAATGCTGTCTTTGGGGCTAGTGTGAGTGTGTGTGTGTGTGTGTGTGTGTGTGTGTGTGTGTGTGTGTGTGTGTGTGTGTGTGTGTGTGTGTGTGTGTGTGTGTGTGTGTGTGTGTGTGTGTGTGTGTGTGTGTGGTCGAGGTTAGTGAGGGATAAAGACCAACATGATGTATCATGATCCACAAATAGCTTTTCTCTCTATTCCTTTATCCATATCTATCTCTACCTATCCCCTATGTAGCAGGACTCCTCCTCAGTTCTGCCTGTTAGTCTCTAAGAAACAGACCAGCTGTCTATCTCTACCTATTCCTTATGTAGCAGGATTCCTCCTCAGTTCTGCCTGTTAGTCTCTAAGAAACAGACCAGCTGTCTATCTCTACCTATCCCATATGTAGCAGGACTCCTCCTCAGTTCTGCCTGTCAGTCTCTAAGAAACAGACCAGCTGTCTATCTCTACCTATTCGTTATGTAGCAGGACTCCTCCTCAGTTCTGCCTGTCAGTCTCTAAGAAACAGACCAGCTGTCTATCTCTACCTATTCCTTATGTAGCAGGACTCCTCCTCAGTTCTGCCTGTTAGTCTCTAAGAAACAGACCAGCTGTCTATCTCTACCTATTCGTTATGTAGCAGGACTCCTCCTCAGTTCTGCCTGTCAGTCTCTAAGAAACAGACCAGCTGTCTATCTCTACCTATTCCTTATGTAGCAGGATTCCTCCTCAGTTCTGCCTGTTAGTCTCTAAGAAACAGACCAGCTGTCTATCTCTACCTATCCCCTATGTAGCAGGACTCCTCCTCAGTTCTGCCTGTTAGTCTCTAAGAAACAGACCAGCTGTCTATCTCTACCTATTCGTTATGTAGCAGGACTCCTCCTCAGTTCTGCCTGTTAGTCTCTAAGAAACAGACCAGCTGTCTATCTCTACCTATTCCTTATGTAGCAGGACTCCTCCTCAGTTCTGCCTGTTAGTCTCTAAGAAACAGACCAGCTGTCTATCTCTACCTATTCCTTATGTAGCAGGACTCCTCCTCAGTTCTGCCTGTTAGTCTCTAAGAAACAGACCAGCTGTCTATCTCTACCTATTCCTTATGTAGCAGGACTCCTCATCAGTTCTGCCTGTTAGTCTCTAAGAAACAGACCAGCTGTCTATCTCTACCTATTCCTTATGTAGCAGGACTCCTCCTCAGTTCTGCCTGTTAGTCTCTAAGAAACAGACCAGCTGTCTATCTCTACCTATTCATTATGTAGCAGGACTCCTCCTCAGAACTGCCTGTTAGTCTCTAAGAAACAGACCAGCTGTCTTTCTCTACCTATTCCTTATGTAGCAGGACTCCTCCTCAGTTCTGCCTGTCAGTCTCTAAGAAACAGACCAGCTTTCTATCTCTACCTATTCCTTATGTAGCAGGACTCCTCCTCAGAACTGCCTGTTAGTCTCTAAGAAACAGACCAGCTGTCTATCTCTACCTATTCCTTATGTAGCAGGACTCCTCCTCAGTTCTGCCTGTTAGTCTCTAAGAAACAGACCAGCTTTCTATCTCTACCTATTCCTTATGTAGCAGGACTCCTTCTCAGTTCTGCCTGTCAGTCTCTAAGAAACAGACCAGCTTTCTATCTCTACCTATTCCTTATGTAGCAGGACTCCTTCTCAGTTCTGCCTGTTAGTCTCTAAGAAACAGACCAGCTTTCTATCTCTACCTATTCCTTATGTAGCAGGACTCCTTCTCAGTTCTGCCTGTCAGTCTCTAAGAAACAGACCAGCTTTCTATCTCTACCTATCCCCTATGTAGCAGGATTCCTCAGTTCTGCCTGTCAGTCTCTAAGAAACAGACCAGCTTTCTATCTCTACCTATCCCCTATGTAGCAGGATTCCTCAGTTCTGCCTGTCAGTCTCTAAGAAACAGAGCAGCTCTCTATCCTACTATGCTCTCTGAGACTCCACACATCTATACAAAACCACCCCTAGAAATAAATTTTGTTGTTCTCTAACTCTCTCTCTCTCTCTCCCTCTCCTTGCTACATCTCTCTCTCTCTCTCTCCCTCTCTCTCTTCCAATCCCCCCCCCCCCTTCCTTTCACACTCCTTTCTTCCCCCTCTCCCTCGGTCTCCTCCCTCTCTCTTTCACTCTGCTATCTCTAAACACCCAGAGAGCTTCTCTTAGCAGTTATCCATGCCTGTTACCCACAGCCTTGCTGCCAAAATACTCCTTTTCAGGAGTGACTTCTTACTCTGTCATTCTCACAGTTCTATTCTGGCCTTTTGTAGATGTTTGCTTCATCCTGGAATCCTACAGAGTTAAAATATATTCACAAATGGTTTTCTGAAATAGTATTGCATTCTATTCTTGAATTACAGAATTACAGAATTCAACTGTAGTCTGGAATCCTGAATAATTATACTATCTCCTTTAATTCTACTGAAATTGGTTCTACTATATTCTTAATTCTAAAGAATTCTACTATATTCTTAATTCTAAAGAATTCTACTATATTCTAAATTCGAAAGAATTCTACTACATTCTAAATTCGAAAGAATTCTACTATATTCTTAATTCTAAAGAATTCTACTATATTATTGACTATTAATAGACAGGATCCTGTCTGGAATGTTACTCTATAATGGAATTCTATAGAAATCTAGAATCCTACAGAAATCTAATGTATTCTGGGATCTAATGTATTCTACTTTATTCAGGAATCCTATAGAATTTCACTCTATTCTGGAATCCATCCATCCATTTATGGTTTGGATCCAATAAGAAAGAAAGCTGTCCTTTTTTAATAGACCAAAAACTGGATCCTGTCTGGTCCTGCTGTATAAAGGGTTAACCCAGCAGTAATAGACTGGATCCTGTCTGGTCCTGCTGTATAAAGGGTTAACCCAGCAGTAATAGACTGGATCCTGTCTGGTCCTGCTGTATAAAGGGTTAACCCAGCAGTAATAGACTGGATCCTGTCTGGTCCTGCTGTATAAAGTGTTAACCCAGCAGTAATAGACTGGATCCTGTCTAGTCCTGCTGTATAAAGGGTTAACCCAGCAGTAATAGACTGGATCCTGTCTGGTCCTGCTGTATAAAGGGTTAACCCAGCAGTAATAGACAGACAGACAGACAGACAGACAGACAGACAGACAGACAGACAGACAGACAGACAGACAGGCAGGCAGACAGGCAGGCAGACAGACAGACAGACAGACAGACAGACAGACAGACAGACAGACAGACAGACAGACAGACAGACAGACTTTAGAAGGAGTGTAGGGGTTAAATCAACACGACGTAGTTAGCCATGTATCCAGCCATCGTTAGGAGCAATTACTGAGAGTGTGTGTGTGTGTGTGTGTGTGTGTGTGTGTGTGTGTGTGTGTGTGTGTGTGTGTGTATACATGTGTGTGTGTGTGTGTATATATATATATATATGTGTGTGTGTGTGTGTGTGTGTGTGTGTGTGTGTGTGTGTGTAAGCAGTAATTACTTATCTACGGTAAATGGAACCTTTCATTGAACACTAATTAAGCATTGCATTAGAAGGTCGTAAAGGCCACATGGAGAGAGAGGGGGTGTGTGGGGGTGGGGGGTTTAATGTGCCTCTTTTGTAAGTGTATGTAAACGTTTTCTGTGTGTGTGTGTGTGTGTGTGTGTGTGTGTGTGTGTGTGTGTGTGTGTGTGTGTGTGTGTAAACGTTTCTCTGTGTGAGTGTTTGTCTGTCTAACACACACAATGTGCCCTAACGGAGAGCATTGACACGTTGAACCCACTCATCTACCTAATGTGTTTTACTGCATGGATGGATAGAGGGGGGATAGAGGGATGGATAGAGGGAGGGATAGAGGGGGGATAGAGGGAGGGAGGGATAGAGGGATGGATAGAGGGATGGATAGAGGGAGGGATAGAGGGAGGGAGGGATAGAGGGGGAATAGAGGGGGATAGATAGGGGATAGGGAGGGAGGGAGGGATAGAGGGGGGATAGAGGGGGATAGAGGGATGGATAGAGGGAGGGAGGGGATAGAGGGAGGGATAGAGGGGGGGGATAGGGGAGGGAGGGGGAGGGAGGGATAGAGGGAGGGATAGAGGGGGAGGGATAGAGGGATGGATAGAGGGAGGGATGGATAGAGGGAGGGATAGAGGGATGGATAGAGGGAGGGAGGGATAGAGGGAGGGAGGGATAGGGAGGGAGGGATAGAGGGATGGATAGAGGGAGGGATAGAGGGAGGGATAGAGGGGGATGGAGGGATGGATAGAGGGAGGGAGGGATAGAGGGAGGGATAGGGAGGGAGGGATAGAGGGAGGGATAGAGGGAGGGATAGAGGGATAGGGGAGGGATAGAGGGAGGGAGGGATAGAGGGATGGATAGAGGGAGGGATAGAGGGAGGGATAGAGGGGGGAGGATAGAGGGAGGGTTAGAGGGAGGGAGGGATAGAGGGAGGGATAGAGGGAGGGAGGGAGGGAGGGGGGATAGAGGGGGGATAGAGGGGGATAGAGGAAGGATAGAGGGGGGATAGAGGGAGGGATAGAGGGAGGGGGATAGAGGGATGGGGGGATAGAGGGAGGGAGGGATAGAGGGAGGGATAGGGGGGGATAGAGGGAGAGGGAGGGATAGAGGGGGATAGAGGGAGGAGGGATAGAGGGAGGGATAGAGGAGGGAGGGATAGAGGGGGGATAGAGGGAGAGGAGGGATAGAGGGAGGATAGAGGAGGATAGAGGGAGGGATATAGGGAGGGAGGGATAGAGGGAGGGATAGAGGGAGGGAGGGGATAGAGGGAGGGATAGAGGGAGGGATGGGATAGGGATGGATAGGGAGGGAGGGATAGAGGGGGGATAGAGGGGGGATAGAGGGAGGGATGGATAGAGGGATAGGGGATAGAGGGGGGATAGAGGGAGGGAGGAGGGATAGAGGGATGGATAGAGGGAGGGATAGAGGGATATAGGGATAGAGGGGAGGGATAGAGGGAGGGATAGGATAGAGGGAGGGATGGGGGTTAAAGCAGGAGGGGATAGAGGGGGGAGAGGGAGGGATAGAGGGAGGATAGAGGGGGATAGAGGGATAGAGGGGGGAGAGGGAGGGATAGGGGGGATAGAGGGATAGAGGGAGGGGATAGAGGGATAGATAGAGGGATGGAGGGATAGGGGGGGATAGAGGGGGATAGAGGGAGGGAGGGATAGGGGGATAGAGGGAGGGATATAGGGAGGGAGGGGGAGGGATAGAGGGAGGGAGGGATAGAGGGAGGGAGGGGATAGAGGATGGAGGAGGGAGGGATGGGATAGGGGATAGAGGGAGGGAGGGATAGAGGGAGGATAGAGGGAGGGGGATAGAGGGATGGGAGGGGGATAGAGGGATGGATAGGGAGGGAGGGAGGGAGGGAGGGAGGGAGGGAGGGGGGATAGAGGGAGGGAGGGATAGAGGGATAGAGGGAGGGGGAGGGATAGAGGTGAGGGAGGGATAGGAGGGAGGGATAGAGGGAGGGATAGAGGGGGGGGATAGAGGGAGGGATAGAGGGGGGATAGAGGGGGGATAGAGGGAGGATAGAGGGAGGGATGGATAGAGGGAGGGATAGAGGGAGGGGGGGATAGAGGGGGATAGAGGGGAGGGAGGGAGGGATAGAGGGAGGGAGGGATGGATAGAGGGAGGGATAGAGGGGATAGGGATGGATAGAGGGAGGGATGGAGGGATAGAGGGAGGGAGGGATGGGGGGATAGAGGGGGATAGAGGGAGGGATAGAGGGAGGATAGAGGGAGGGATAGAGGGAGGGGTAGAGGGATGGATAGAGGGAGGGAGGGATAGAGGGAGGGATAGAGGGAGGGATAGAGGATGGGATAGAGGGTGGGAGCGAGGGGTGGATGGAGGGAGGGATGGAGTGAAGGAGTGAGCCAGAGGAGGCTGGTGCGAGGAGCTACAGGAGGATGGGCTCATTGTAATGGCTGGAATGGAATCAGTTGTACAGAGTCAAACACATTGTTACCTCAGACAGAGGGTTAACCCTTTATCCCAAAATGTGTCTCAGAAAACTAGGGGAACCTGGTGTAGGATATGCCTGTATTAGACACTGAGACGCAGACTGGAGACAAGGGGTCTCATCATTAGTACACACCGTAGCAAACAGTTGCATAACGTTTCACAATGGAAAACGTTTTCGATTTTGAAAGTTTTTTTTTTTTTTATTGGACCAATTGAGGTAGGTCCCAGACTGGAGACAAGGGGTCTCATCATTAGTACACACCGTAGCAAACAGTTGCATAACGTTTCACAATGGACCAATTGAGGTAGGTCCCTGACTGTTTCGTTCCGTTTGCTTCTGTTGGCTTTAGTTTGGTTCCGTTTTGGTTCCATTGGGTTCTGATTGGTTTCTGGTGAAAACTCCCCTTAGACAGACAATAGGTTCTGTAGCCAGACCCACTGGCTCCAGGTCATTTACAAGTCCATGCTAGGTAAAAGCTCCGCCTTATCTCAGTTCACTGGTCACGATGGCAACACCCATCCGTAGCACGCGCTCCAGCAGGTGTATCTCATTGATCATCCCTAAAGCCAACACCTCATTTGGCCGCCTTTCGTTCCAGTTCTCTGCTGCCTGTGACTGGAACGAATTGCAAAAATCGCTGAAGTTGGAGACTTTTATCTCCCTCACCAACTTCAAACATCTGCTATCTGAGCAGCTAACCGATCGCTGCAGCTGTACATAGCCTATTGGTAAATAGCCCACCCATTTTCACCTACCTCATCCCCATACTGTTTATATTTATGTACTTTTCTGCTCTTTTGCACACCAATATCTCTACCTGTACATGACCATCTGATCATTTATCACTCCAGTGTTAATCTGCAATATTGTAATTATTCACCTACCTCCTCATGCCTTTTGCACACATTGTATATAGACTGCCCATTTTTTCTACTGTGTTATTGACTTGTTAATTGTTTACTCCATGTGTAACTCTGTGTTGTCTGTTCACACTGCTATGCTTTATCTTGGCCAGGTCGCAGTTGCAAATGAGAACTTGTTCTCAACTAGCCTACCTGGTTAAATAAAGGTGTTCTCAACTAGCCTACCTGGTTAAATAAAGGTGTTCTCAACTGGCCTACCTGGTTAAATAAAGGTGTTCTCAACTAGCCTACCTGGTTAAATAAAGGTGTTCTCAACTAGCCTACCTGGTTAAATAAAGGTGTTCTCAACTAGCCTACCTGGTTAAATAAAGGTGTTCTCAACTAGCCTACCTGGTTAAATAAAGGTGTTCTCAACTAGCCTACCTGGTTAAATAAAGGTGTTCTCAACTAGCCTACCTGGTTAAATAAAGGTGTTCTCAACTGGCCTACCTGGTTAAATAAAGGTGTTCTCAACTGGCCTACCTGGTTAAATAAAGGTGTTCTCAACTGGCCTACCTGGTTAAATAAAGGTGTTCTCAACTGGCCTACCTGGTTAAATAAAGGTGTTCTCAACTAGCCTACCTGGTTAAATAAAGGTGTTCTCAACTGGCCTACCTGGTTAAATAAAGGTGAAATAAAAAAAAATAGTTCTGATTGGTTCTGATTGGTTGCTAGTGAAAACTCCCCTTAGTCAGACAATAGGTTCTGTTTAGTTCTGATTGGTTCTGATTGGTTCCTAGTGAAAACTCCCTTTAGTCAGACAATGGTTTCTGTTTAGTTCTGATTGGTTCCTAGTGAAAACTCCCCTTAGTCAGACAATAGGTTCTCTTTAGTTCTGATTGGTTCTGATTGGTTCCCAGTGAAAACTCCCCTTAGTCAGACAATAGGTTCTGTTTAGTTCTGATTGGTTCTGATTGGTTCCTAGTGAAAACTCCCCTTAGTCAGACAATAGAGTGTTTGAGGGGTGAACCCAAAGAGGAAACCTCTGTCTCTCCTGGATCAGTCAGAGTGAGGCACCATTAGGATGTCATCTCCTCCACTACCAAGCTATATGAATCATCCACCACACACACACACACACACACGTAAGCATGCACACACACACACACACACACACACACACGTAAGCATGCACACACACACACACACACACACACACACACACACCAAGATGAATGTTTTCCCCAATTGTGGATCCTTCAGCCCAAGCCTCTTCGCTCTGGGAAAACCACATCCCCTCTCTAACTCAATAATTCACACACACTCCAGGAATGGAGAATGGACAGAGAGGTATGGCACTAAGTACCCTGATGCCCCATCAAATATGGATGGAGAGAGAGAGCGAGAGAGAGAGAGAGAGAGAGAGAGAGAGAGAGAGAGAGAGAGAGAGAGTGAGAGTGTGTGTGTGTGTGTGTGTGTGTGTGTGTGTGTGTGTGTGTGTGTGTGTGTGTGTGTGTGTGTGTGGTCGATGATCAAATATGGATGGGGGAGAGAGAGAGAGAGAGAGAGAGAGAGAGTGTGTGTGTGTGTGGTACATGGGACTCTCTGTAGGGAGAATGTTGTTGTGTTGGGAGTTACCATGGTGATGGGGAACCCGATAGCACCACGGTTGTCAAGGCAAATCACATCCGACAACCGTCGGTTGACGAAGGCTACGGAGCGTGATGATGATGTCACAGGAAAGAGGAAGGAAGAGGTTCTCTAGGGATTTTCACTTCTTGTCTTTCCTTCACTCGACTTTGGTGTGTGTGTGTGTGTGTGTGTGGTTGTGTATGTGTGTGTGTGTGTGTGTGTGTGTGTGGTTGTGTGTGTGTGATGGTGTGTGGTTGTGTGTGTGTATGGTTGTGTGTGTGTATGGTTGTGTGTGTGGATGTGACAGTACATTATGTCTATATACAGTACAGCTCTTACAGTAGGTAGGACCATCTGGGTGTAGAATACAGAGGACACACACACACACACACACACACACACACACACACACACACACACACACACACACACACACAGCACACACACACACACACACAGAGGTTCAGATGGAGATGTAAGGCCTGGTTAACTCAGACGGAGACCTTTCACTGCTGAATAACACCTATAGACGTGAATAACCATGAGGTCAACGTTAAGGAGGCTGTGATCTCAGTAAAGATCCTTATAGAGCTCTTATCAACAGCAGAGGTTGAGAGGTAACGGCTTTCTGTCCTGTTCATTTCCTGTTAATGACATTACTATGGACTTCTATGAGACCTGGGTAGTAATTACACAGTGTTACGGTAGATTACTGTAACACACACTACACACACACACACACACACACACACACACACACACACACACACACACACACACACACACACACACTCACACTATCACACACACAACCACACAATCACACACACACACAACCACACACACAACCACACACACACACACACACACACACACACACACTACACACACACACACACACGTAAGCATGCACAAACACACACTACACACACACACACACGTAAGCATGCACACACACACACACACTCTACACACACACACACACACACGCACTCTGGTTTTGCTAGGTTCTCCTCTAGTGCTCCAGGGACCACAGAGAGACAGGAAGACAGAACATCCTAAACACAGGAAAAACATCAGATTTGTGTCGGAATATCTTCCCCGGAATGAACAAGAGAGAAAAGAGAGAGGAGAAAAGAGAGAGGAGAAAAGAGCGAGGGAATAGGAGGAGAGGACAGAAGAGGAGGAGAGGACAGAAGAGGAGGAGAGGACAGAAGAGGAGAAGAGGACAGAAGAGGAGGAAGAGGAGGAGAGGACAGAAGAGGAGGAGAGGACAGAAGAGGAGGAGAGGACAGAAGAGGAGGAGAGGACAGAAGAGGAGAAGAGGAGGAGAGGACAGAAGAGGAGGAGAGGACAGAAGAGGAGGAGAGGACAGAAGAGGAGAAGAGGACAGAAGAGGAGAGGACAGAAGAAGAGGAGAGGACAGAAGAGGAGGAGAGGACAGAAGAGGAGGAGAGGACAGAAGAGGAGGAGAGGACAGAAGAGGAGGAGAGGACAGAAGATGAGGAGAGGACAGAAGATGAGGAGAGGACAGAAGAGGAGGAGAGGACAGAAGAGGAGAAGAGGACAGAAGAGGAGGAGAGGACAGAAGAGGAGGAGAGGACAGAAGAGAAAACAACAGCTCAGATCAAGTATCGTACTGTTCTGGAATTCAACAAAAAAAACAAAATCAAAGACGATTTATTCATTACAAATCTTCAAACAAGCGTCCGTTTCTGGATTAGTTTGCCCAGTGGGGAGTTTGGTTGAGAGGGGTGGAGAGGATTATGAATTATGTTGGTGGCCATTTTGGTACGTCAGACACAGTTGCTGTCTGGGCCTGTAGTGAGTGGATAGGGAGGGGAAGCGACTGGACCTCTGCCACGGCTCAGAGAGAGAGAGAGGACTCCCACGGAGGATAATGAGTCCCTCTACTCCCGATAGTCCACTACACTGTGTGTGTGTGTGTTTGTGTGTGTGTGCGTGCTCACGTGTGTGTGTGTGTCTGTGTAATGAAATTATAGATGTAATATATATTCTTTACCCAAAGTGTTTCCAGAGTACTGCTGTGAGTGGAGTTGCACAGTAGAAAGTGTGTGGCAGAGAGTTTAGGGGCTGAGTGTTTAGGGGCTGAGTGTTTAGGGGCTGAGTGTTTAGGGGTTGAGCTGAGTGTTTAGGGGTTGAGCTGAGTGTTTAGGGGCTGAGTGTTTAGGGGCTGAGTGTTTAGGGGCTGAGTGTTTAGGGGCTGAGAGTTTAGGGGCTGAGTGTTTAGGGGCTGAGTGTTTAGGGGCTGAGAGTTTAGGGGCTGAGTGTTTAGGGGCTGAGAGTTTAGGGGCTGAGAGTTTAGGGGCTGAGTGTTTAGGGGCTGAGTGTTTAGGGGCTGAGTGTTTAAGGGTTGAGTGTTTAAGGGTTGAGTGTTTAGGGGCTGAGTGTTTAGGGGCTGAGTGTTTAGGGGCTGAGAGTTTAGGGGCTGAGTGTTTAGGGGCTGAGTGTTTAGGGGCTGAGAGTTTAGGGGCTGAGAGTATATAGGGGCTGAGAGTTTAGGGGTTGAGTGTTTAGGGGCTGAGTGTTTAGGGGCTGCGTGTTTAAGGGCTGAGAGTTTAGGGGCTGAGAGTTTAGGGGCTGAGTGTTTAGTGGCTGAGAGTTTAGGGGCTGAGTGTTTAGGGGCTGAGTGTTTAGGGGCTGAGAGTTTAGGGGCTGAGTGTTTAGGGGCTGAGAGTTTAGGGGCTGAGTGTTTAGGGGCTGAGTGTTTAGGGGCTGAGAGTTTAGGGGCTGAGAGTATAGGGGCTGAGAGTTTAGGGGTTGAGTGTTTAGGGGCTGAGTGCTTAGGGGCTGAGTGTTTAGGGGCTGAGTGTTTAGGGGCTGAGTGTTTAAGGGCTGAGTGTTTAAGGGCTGAGTGTTTAGGGGCTGAGTGTTTAGGGGCTGAGTGTTTAGGGGCTGAGTGTTTAGGGGCTGAGTGTTTAAGGGCTGGGTGTTTAGGGGCTGAGTGTTTAAGGGCTGAGTGTTTAGGGGCTGAGTGTTTAGGGGCTGAGTGTTTAGGGGTTGAGTGTAGTATAGAAAGTTAGGGGCTGAGTGTTTAGGGGCCCATAGTAGTACACTATAGTGAAAGGGGTTCCATTTGGGCCTGTGAGTTTGAGGCCAGAAGGGTCATGATTAAAACACGGCAGAAAGAAAATCCTGTAGAGAAGTGATCTGGCAATCCTATCACACACACACACACACACACACACACACACACACACACACACACACACACACACACACACACACACACACACACACTCGGGCAATCCTGTTGGCAATCCTGTTCCTTGTCGCTAAGCTTGTTCTGGATTAAAGTAGTAGTGAACAGAAAGATGCAGAGAAAAACCAAGAGAGAGGGATGTTTATTGTTTATTTCCCTTTTGTTTATTATCTACTTCACTTGCTTTGGCAACATATGTTTCCCATGACAATAAAGCCCCTTGAATTGAATTGACAGAGAAAGATAGACAGCGAGAGAGAAAGAAAGAGAAAGAGAGAGACAGAGAGAGAGAGAGAAAGAAAGAGAAAGAGAGAGACAGAGAGAGAGTGAGAGAGAGAGAGAGAGAGAGATATAGAGTGAGAGAGACATGGCTCTCAAGAGAAGACAGGCTATGTGCAACACTGCCCACAAAATGAGGAGGAAACTGAGCTGCACTTCCTAACCTCCTGCCCAATGTATGACCATATTAGAGAGACATATTTCCCTCAGATTACACAGATCCACAAAGAATTCAAAAACAAACCCAATTTAGATGAACTCAGTGTGACATCACAGCAGGAAGATTTGTGACATGTTGCTACAAGAAGAAGGTCAACCAGTGAAGAACAAACACCATTGTAAATACAACCCATATTTATGCTTATCATTTTGTCTGTCATAGTTGAAGTGTACCTATGATGAAAATTAAAGGCCTCTCTCATCTTTTTAAGTGGGAGAACTTGCACAATTGGTGGCTGACTAAATACTTTTTTGCCCCACTGTATATATATAGATAGATATAGATAGATATATATGTATATAGATAGATATATATGTATATAGATAGATATATATATGTATATAGATATATATGTATATAGATAGATATATATGTATATAGATATATATGTATATGTATATAGATAGATATGTATATAGATAGATAGATATGTATATAGATAGATATATATGTATATAGATAGATATGTATATAGATAGATATATATGTATATAGATATATATGTATATAGATAGATATATATGTATATAGATATATATGTATATAGATAGATATATATGTATATAGATATATATGTATATAGATATAGATAGATATGTATATAGATAGATATATATGTATATAGATAGAGAGATATGTATATAGATATATATGTATATAGATAGATATATATGTATATAGATATATATGTATATAGATAGATATATATGTATATAGATATATATGTATATAGATAGATATATATGTATATAGATATATATGTATATAGATAGAGAGATATGTATATAGATATATATGTATATAGATAGATATATATGTATATAGATATATATGTATATAGATAGATATATATGTATATAGATATATATGTATATAGATAGATATATATGTATATAGATATATATGTATATAGATAGATATATATGTATATAGATAGATAGATATATAGATAGATAGATATGTATATAGATATATATGTATATAGATAGATATGTATATAGATAGATATGTTTATAGATAGATAGATAGATAGATAGATATGTATATAGATAGATATAGATATGTATATAGATAGATATGTATATAGATAGATAGATATGTATATAGATAGATATAGATATGTATATAGATAGATATGTATATAGATAGATATAGATATGTATATAGATAGATATGTATATAGATAGATATAGATATGTATATAGATAGATATGTATATAGATAGATATATAGATAGATAGATATGTATATATATATATGTATATAGATAGATATGTATATAGATATATATGTATATAGATATATATGTATATAGATAGATATATAGATAGATAGATATGTATATAGATATATATGTATATAGATAGATATGTATATAGATATATATGTATATAGATATATATGTATATAGATAGATATATAGATAGATAGATATGTATATATATATAGATATGTTTATAGATATGTTTATAGATAGATAGATAGATATGTATATAGATAGATATAGATATGTATATAGATAGATATGTATATAGATAGAAATAGATAGATATGTATATAGATAGATAGATATAGATATGTTTATAGATAGATAGATAGATATAGATAGATATGTATATAGATAGACATAGATATATATATATATATATATATATACAGTGGGGCAAAAAAGTATTTAGTCAGTCACCAATTGTGCAAGTTCTCCCACTTAAAAAGATGAGAGAGGCCTGTAATTTTCATCATAGGTACACTTCAACTATGACAGACAAAATGAGGTTGTCATTTTGTCTGTCATAGTTGAAGTGTACCTATGATGAAAATTATAGGCCTCTCTCATCTTTTTAAGTGGGAGAACTTGCACAATTGGTGGCTGACTAAATACTTTTTTGCCCCACTGTATATATATGGATAGATATAGATAGATATATATGTATATAGATAGATATATATGTATATAGATAGATATATATGTATATAGATAGATATATATGTATATAGATAGATATATATGTATATACATATATATGTATATAGATAGATATATATGTATATAGATATAGATATATATGTATATAGATAGATATATATGTATATAGATAGATATATATGTATATAGATAGATATATATGTATATAGATATATATGTATATAGATAGATATATATGTATATAGATAGATATATATGTATATAGATATAGATAGATATATATGTATATAGATAGATATATATGTATATAGATATATATGTATATAGATAGATATATATGTATATAGATATATATGTATATAGATAGATATATATGTATATAGATATATATGTATATAGATAGATATATATGTATATAGATATAGATATATATGTATATAGATAGATATATATGTATATAGATAGATATATATGTATACAGCCATAATATGATACTTGAAAGGCATCTGTTCCTTGGAAACTTGTGACTTGTTACTGTTCATCTATCTGTGTGAGAGTGTGTCATCTATCTGTGTGAGAGTGAACAACCGTCCAAATGGCTCAACAGGGAGCATTTAAGTACTTCCGGGTTGGAGCGAGCGGTCGCATTCGCACTTCGGCCGCAGGAGACACTGCTAGCTAGCCAACAGCTAGCCAACGTCCACCGAATTGAACTTCCTCACTCAACAACCCGGTCGCATTCCGCTTCGCTCCACAGGTAGTATCACATTTTCATTTCATTTCATTACAGTACAACGGTTTGATTTGTTTGATCGTAGCTAGCTACATAGCTAGCTACATAGCCGTCTTTGTATCAAAGATAATTGTGTAGTCTAGAGCGATTTTCTAGGTTAGCTAGCCAGCTATTGTCGTTCTTTTAACGCAACGTAACGTAATCAACACTGCTAGCTAGCCAGCTAGCCCCCGAATAGCAGCACTGTCGAAACTATCACACCCAACGGAACGACTTGATTAGTGTAGTGTCAACAACGCAGCCACTGCCAGCTAGCCTACAAAGTCAACAACGCAGCCACTGCCAGCTAGCCTACTTCAGCAGTACTGTATCATTTTAATCATTTTAGTCAATAAGATTCTTGCTACGTAAGCTTAACTTTCTGAACATTCGAGACGTGTAGTCCACTTGTCATTCCAATCTCCTTTGCATTAGCGTAGCCTCTTCTGTAGCCTGTCAACTATGTGTCTGTCTATCCCTGTTCTCTCCTCTCTGCACAGACCATACAAACGCTCCACACCGCGTGGCCGCGGCCACCCTAATCTGGTGGTCCCAGCGCGCACGACCCACGTGGAGTTCCAGGTCTCCGGTAGCCTCTGGAACTGCCGATTTGCGGCCAACAAGGCAGAGTTCATCTCAGCCTATGCCTCCCTCCAGTCCCTCGACTTCTTGGCACTGACGGAAACATGGATCACCACAGATAACACTGCTACTCCTACTGCTCTCTCTTCGTCCGCCCACGTGTTCTCGCACACCCCGAGAGCTTCTGGTCAGCGGGGTGGTGGCACCGGGATCCTCATCTCTCCCAAGTTGTCATTCTCTCTTTCTCCCCTTACCCATCTGTCTATTGCCTCCTTTGAATTCCATGCTGTCAGTTACCAGCCCTTTCAAGCTTAACATCCTTATCATTTATCGCCCTCCAGGTTCCCTCGGAGAGTTCATCAATGAGCTTGATGCCTTGATAAGCTCCTTTCCTGAGGACGGCTCACCTCTCACAGTTCTGGGCGACTTTAACCTCCCCACGTCTACCTTTGACTCATTCCTCTCTGCCTCCTTCTTTCCACTCCTCTCCTCTTTTGACCTCACCCTCTCACCTTCCCCCCCTACTCACAAGGCAGGCAATACGCTCGACCTCATCTTTACTAGATGCTGTTCTTCCACTAACCTCATTGCAACTCCCCTCCAAGTCTCCGACCACTACCTTGTATCCTTTTCCCTCTCGCTCTCATCCAACACTTCCCACACTGCCCCTACTCGGATGGTATCGCGCCGTCCCAACCTTCGCTCTCTCTCCCCCGCTACTCTCTCCTCTTCCATCCTATCATCTCTTCCCTCTGCTCAAACCTTCTCCAACCTATCTCCTGATTCTGCCTCCTCAACCCTCCTCTCCTCCCTTTCTGCATCCTTTGACTCTCTATGTCCCCTATCCTCCAGGCCGGCTCGGTCCTCCCCTCCCGCTCCATGGCTCGACGACTCATTGCGAGCTCACAGAACAGGGCTCCGGGGAGCCGAGCGGAAATGGAGGAAAACTCGCCTCCCTGCGGACCTGGCATCCTTTCAAGCCCTCTTCTCTACATTTTCCTCTTCTGTCTCTGCTGCTAAAGCCACTTTCTACCACTCTAAATTCCAAGCATCTGCCTCTAACCCTAGGAAGCTCTTTGCCACCTTCTCCTCCCTCCTGAATCCTCCTCCCCCTCCCCCCCCTCCTCCCTCTCTGCAGATGACTTCGTCAACCATTTTGAAAAGAAGGTCGACGACATCCGATCCTCATTTGCTAAGTCAAACGACACCGCTGGTTCTGCTCACACTGCCCTACCCTGTGCTGTTGACCTCTTTCTCCCCTCTCTCTCCAGATGAAATCTCGCGTCTTGTGACGGCCGGCCGCCCAACAACCTGCCCGCTTGACCCTATCCCCTCCTCTCTTCTCCAGACCATTTCCGGAGACCTTCTCCCTTACCTCACCTCGCTCATCAACTCATCCCTGAACGCTGGCTACGTCCCTTCCGTCTTCAAGAGAGCGAGAGTTGCACCCCTTCTGAAAAAACCTACACTCGATCCCTCCGATGTCAACAACTACAGACCAGTATCCCTTCTTTCTTTTCTCTCCAAAACTCTTGAACGTGCCGTCCTTGGCCAGCTCTCCCGCTATCTCTCTCAGAATGACCTTCTTGATCCAAATCAGTCAGGTTTCAAGACTAGTCATTCAACTGAGACTGCTCTTCTCTGTATCACAGAGGCGCTCCGCACTGCCGCTAACTCTCTCTCCTCTGCTCTCATCCTTCTAGACCTATCGGCTGCCTTCGATACTGTGAACCATCAGATCCTCCTCTCCACCCTCTCCGAGTTGGGCATCTCCGGCGCGGCCCACGCTTGGATTGCGTCCTACCTGACAGGTCGCTCCTACCAGGTGGCGTGGCGAGAATCTGTCTCCTCACCACGTGCTCTCACCACTGGTGTCCCCCAGGGCTCTGTTCTAGGCCCTCTCCTATTCTCGCTATACACCAAGTCACTTGGCTCTGTCATAACCTCACATGGTCTCTCCTATCATTGCTATGCAGACGACACACAATTAATCTTCTCCTTTCCCCCTTCTGACGACCAGGTGGCGAATCGCATCTCTGCATGTCTGGCAGACATATCAGTGTGGATGACGGATCATCACCTCAAGCTGAACCTCGGAAAGACGGAGCTGCTCTTCCTCCCAGGGAAGGACTGCCCGTTCCATGATCTCGCCATCACGGTTGACAACTCCATTGTGTCCTCCTCCCAGAGCGCTAAGAACCTTGGCGTGATCCTGGACAACACCCTGTCGTTCTCAAATAACATCAAGGCGGTGGCCCGTTCCTGTAGGTTCATGCTCTACAACATCCGCAGAGTACGACCCTGCCTCACACAGGAAGCGGCGCAGGTCCTAATCCAGGCACTTGTCATCTCCCGTCTGGATTACTGCAACTCGCTGTTGGCTGGGCTCCCTGCCTGTGCCATTAAACCCCTACAGCTCATCCAGAACGCCGCAGCCCGTCTGGTGTTCAACCTTCCCAAGTTCTCTCACGTCACCCCGCTCCTCCGCTCTCTCCACTGGCTTCCAGTTGAAGCTCGCATCCGCTACAAGACCATGGTGCTTGCCTACGGAGCTGTGAGGGGAACGGCACCTCAGTACCTCCAGGCTCTGATCAGGCCCTACACCCAAACAAGGGCACTGCGTTCATCCACCTCTGGCCTGCTCGCCTCCCTACCACTGAGGAAGTACAGTTCCCGCTCAGCCCAGTCAAAACTGTTCGCTGCTCTGGCCCCCCAATGGTGGAACAAACTCCCTCACGACGCCAGGACAGCGGAGTCAATCACCACCTTCCGGAGACACTTGAAACCCCACCTCTTTAAGGAATACCTAGGATAGGATAAAGTAATCCTTCCCACCCCACCCCCCCCTTAAAAGATTTAGATGCACTATTGTAAAGTGGCAGTTCCACTGGATGTCATAAGGTGAACGCACCAATTTGTAAGTCGCTCTGGATAAGAGCGTCTGCTAAATGACTTAAATGTAAATGTGTTCACTTTTCATTGTTATTGTTCACTTTTGTTTACCCTTTTAACTTGCTTTGGCAAACATATGTTTCCCAATATAGCCCCTTGAATTGCAGTGACAGACAGAGAGAGGGGAGGAGAGAGAGTATGTGTGTGTGTGTGTGTGTGTGTGTGTGTGTGTGTGTGTGTGTGTGTGTGTGTGTGTGTGTGTGTGTGTGTGTGTGTGTGTGTGTGTGTGTGTGTGTGTATTTCCATGTGTGTGTATGTCCATGAGTGTGTGTGAGTGAGTGAGTGTATTGCTGAAAGAAATTGAATTTTTGTTGTGGCTTGGCCTCTGAGTATTTCTCTGATTACAACTGGAGGAGGCTGACAAAGAACCCTATATGTAACACACACACACACACACACACACACACACACACACACACACACACACACACACACACACGTCAGTGCGAGTTGTAAACAACATCTCAGTGCTTTGTTACAGGTTAAAAAAGCTTGAGGCAGAAGGAAGGAACCTCATTAAGCAGGAGACACACTAACACAGACTGGGGAAAGGAGAGGGAGAGAGAGAGAAAGAGAGAGAGAGAGAGAGAGAGAGAGAGAGAGAGAAGAGAGAGAGAGAGAGAAGAGAGAGAGAGAGAGAGAGAGAGAGAGAGAGAGAGAGAGAGAGAGAGAGAGAGAGAGAGGAGAGAGAATAGAGAGAAAGAGAGAGAGAGAGAGAGAGAGAGAGAGAGAGAGAGAGAGAGAGAGAGAGAGAGAGAGAGAATCCCAAGTCAAATGTCTGCTGTTTGCTGATGATCTGGTGCTTCTGTCACCAACCAAGGAGGGCCTTACAGCAGCACCTAGATCTTCTGCACAGATTCTGTCAGACCTGGGCCCTGACAGTAAATCTCAGTAAGACCAAAATAATGGTGTTCCAAAAAAGGTCCAGTCACCAGGACCATAAATACAAATTCCATCTAGACACTGTTGCCCTAGAGCACACAAAAAACTATACATACCTTGGCCTAAACATCAGTGCCACAGGTAACTTCCACAAAGCTGTGAACGATCTGAGAGACAAGGCAAGAAGGTCATTCTATGCCATCAAAAGGAACATAAATTTCAACATACCAAATAGGATTTGGCTAAAAAATACTTGAATCAGTCATAGAGCCCATTGCCCTTTATGGTTGTGAGGTCTGGGGTCCGCTCACCAACCAAGACTTCTCAAAATGGGACAAACACCAAATTGAGACTCTGCACGCAGAATTCTGCAAAAATATCCTCCGTGTACAACGTAGAACACCAAATAATGCATGCAGAGCAGAATTAGGCCGATACCCACTAATTATCAAAATCCAGAAAAGAGCCGTTAAATTCTATAACCACCTAAAAGGAAGCGATTCCCAAACCTTCCATAACAAAGCCATCACCTACAGAGAGATGAACCTGAAGAAGAGTCCCCTAAGCAAGCTGGTCCTGGGGCTCTGTTCACAAACACAAACACACCCTACAGAGCCCCAGGACAGCAACACAATTAGACCCAACCAAATCATGAGAAAACAAAAAGGTATTTACTTGACACATTGGAAAGAATTAACAAAAAAACAGAGCAAACTAGAATGCTATTTGGCCCTACACAGAGAGTACACAGTGGCAGAATACCTGACCACTGTGACTGACCCTAAATTAAGGAAAGCTTTGACTATGTACAGACTCAGTGAGCATAGCCTTGCTATTGAGAAAGGCCGCCGTAGGCAGACATGGCTCTCAAGAGAATACAGGCTATGTGCACACTGCCCACAAAATGAGGTGGAAACTGAGCTGCACTTCCTAACCTCCTACCCAATGTATGACCATATTAGAGAGACATATTTCCCTCAGATTACACAGATCCACAAAGAATTCGAAAACAAATCCAATTTTGATAAACTCCCATATCTACTGGGTGAAATTCCACAGTGTGCATCACAGCAGCAAGATTTGTGACCTGTTGCCACAAGAAAAGGGCAACCAGTGAAGAACAAACACCATTGTAAATACAACCCATATTTATGCTTATTTATTTTATCTTGTGTCCTTTAACCATTTGTACATTGTCTTTATTGTTTTGAAACTTCTGTATGTGTAATGTTCACTGTTAATTTTTATTGTTTATTTCACTTTATATATTCACTTTATATATTATCTACCTCACTTGCTTTGGCAATGTTAACACATGTTTCCCATGCCAATAAAGCCCCTTGAAATGAATTGAATTGAGAGAGACAGAGACAGAGACAGAGACAGAGACAGAGAGAGACAGAGAGAGAGAGAGAGAGAGAGAGAGGGACAGAGAAAGAGAAAGAGAGGGACAGAGAGAGGGACAGAGAGAGAGAAAGAGAGGGACAGAGAGAGGGACAGAGAGAGAGAGAGGGACAGAGAGAGAGGGGAGAGATAGAGAGAGAGAGACAGAGAGAGGGACAGAGAGAGAGAGAGGGAGAGAGAGAGAGAGAGAGAGAGAGAGAGAGAGAGAGAGAGAGAGAGAGAGAGAGAGGACAGAGAGAGAGAGAGAGAGAGAGAGAGGGACAGACAGAGAGAGGGGGACAGAGAGAGAGGGACAGAGAGAGAGAGAGAGAGAGAGAGAGAGAGGGAGAGAGAGAGAGAGAGAGAGAGAGAGAGAGAGAGAGAGAGAGAGAGCGAGATGGAGGGAGAGAGACAGAGACAGAGAGAGGGACAGAGAGAGAGGGACAGAGAGAGAGAGAGGGACAGAGAGAGAGAGACAGACAGACAGACAGAGGAGGGACAGAGAGAGAGAGAGGGACAGAGAGAGAGAGAGACAGGTAGAGAGAGAGAGAGGGACAGAGAGAGAGAGAGGGGGAGAGAGAGAAGAGATGCAGAGGAAGACTAACCTGCATCACATCAGGGTGGGAACTGGACTAAATTTTTTATATCTCGCCATATGCCCACTCTCCACAGGCAAAGTGTGAAATGTTATGCTTTGTATGTGTGTGTGTGTGTGTGTGTGTGTGTGTGTGTGTGTGTGTGTGTGTTCGTCTGCACAGCGAGTGTATTCCTTTTTTTAGAGAGAGGTAGATGGAGAGAAAGACAGAATGATGAAAGGGAAAGGAGGATGTTCTCTTCCATTAAATCAGCTGTTCCTCTGGCTGACTGATTATAAAGGATGTTCCATTCAAATCAGCCTGTAACTTCCTCTGGCTGACTGATTATAAAGGATGTTCCATTAAAATCAGCCTGTAACTTCCTCTGGCTGACTGATTATAAAGGATGTTCCATTAAAATCAGCCTGTAACTTCCTCTGTCTGACTGATTATAAAGGATGTTCCATTAAAATCAGCCTGTAACTTCCTCTGTCTGACTGATTATAAAGGATGTTCCATTAAAATCAGCCTGTAACTTCCTCTGGCTGACTGATTATAAAGGATGTTCCATTAAAATCAGCCTGTAACTTCCTCTGTCTGACTGATTATAAAGGATGTTCCATTAAAATTATAGTCATGGAGACAAGACAGACCTGTTCAAGATACGACATGGCTATACTGCTTCATACTCACTCACACCAAACACACTCACAAGTCATATATTTCTAGAACACCTCGGCCTAATACTGTCACCAGACAGCTAGGGAGAGAGGGAGAGAGAGAGAGAGAGACAGAGAGAGACAGAGAGACAGAGAGAGAGGGGGAGGGACAGACCCTCAAATTTAACCGCTAACAAGCTGGCTGTACAGACTCTGGCATCCATCACATCTTGTGGCCTAATCTCTCTGAAGGGAGGGACAGTTGGATTGGAAAACACACATTACATTACATTACATTTAAGTCACACACACACAATAACACACACCTTTAGACTGACATCGGATATCATTTGACATTGTTGGGGTGGAAGGTAGCCTAGTGTTTAGAGCGTTGGGCCAGTAACCGGTTGCAAGATCAAAGGTTGATGGATCGAATCTCCGAGCTGACAAAGTAAAAATCGGTCGTTCTGCCCCTGAACAAGGCAGTTAACCCACTGTTCCTAGGCCGTCATTGAAAATAAGAATCTGTTCTCTAACTGACTTGCCTAGTTAAATAAAGGTACTTTTTTTTTTTTTTTTACTTCCCAGCCGACTGTAGATTTACAGGGCATTCAGACTGTAGATATACAGGGCATTCAGACAGTAGATATACAGGGCATTCAGACTGTAGATATACAGGGCATTCAGACAGTAGATATACAGGGCATTCAGACAGTAGATATACAGGGCATTCAGACTGTAGATATACAGGGCATTCAGACTGTAGATATACAGGGCATTCAGACAGTAGATATACAGGGCATTCAGACTGTAGATTTACAGGGCATTCAGACTGTAGATTTACAGGGCATTCAGACTGTAGATTTACAGGGCATTCAGACTGTAGATATACAGGACATTCAGACTGTAGATACACAGGGCATTCAGACTGTAGATATACAGGGCATTCAGACAGTAGATATACAGGGCATTCAGACTGTAGATTTACAGGGCATTCAGACTGTAGATATACAGGACATTCAGACTGTAGATATACAGGACATTCAGACTGTAGATACACAGGGCATTCAGACTGTAGATATACAGGGTATTCAGACTGTAGATATACAGGGCATTCAGACAGTATTCAGGTTGTAACTTCCCAGCCGACTGTAGATACACAGGGCATTCAGACTGTAGATATACAGGGCATTCAGACTGTAGATATACAGGGCATTCAGACTGTAGATATACAGGGCATTCAGACTGTAGATATACAGGGCATTCAGAAAGTATTCAGACCCCATTCCCACATTTTATTACAGCCTTATGTAACAGTATAACTTTAGACCGTCCCCTCGCCCATACCCGGGTGAAAAACCAGGGACCCTCTGCACACATCAACAACAGTCACCCACGAAGCATCGTTACCCATCGCTCCACAAAAGCCACGGTCCTTGCAGAGCAAGGGGAACCACTACTTCAAGGTCTCAGAGCAAGTGATGTCACCGATTGAAACGCTATTTAGCGCGCACCGCTAACTAAGCTAGCCGTTTCACATCACTAAAACGGATTAAATAACAACAGTTCCTCATCAATCTACACACAAAACCCCATAATGACCAAGCCGAAACAAGTTTTCAGAAATGTTTGCAAATTTATAACTAAAAATAAAAAACAGAAGTGTTCAGACCCTTTACTCAGTACTTTGTTGAGGGAAAAAAAACACACAAATGTAATCAATTTTAGAAAAAGGCTGTAATGTAACAAAATGTGGAAAAAGTCAAGGGGTCTGAATACTTTCCCAAATGCACTGTATACATTTTCACAATGAACTGAGAGGAGAATGATGGCTTAATGGCTGGCAGACGCGCACACACACACACACACACACACACACACACACACACACACACACACACACACACACACACACACACACACACACACACAGACAACACAGAAACACACATTAGAGAGCGTGCAGACTAAAGGTCTAATCGGTAGTTGGTAGATTGATAGTTGTGGTGGGAACAGCTGTAGATATACAGGGCATTCAGACTGTAGATATACAGGGCATTCAGACTGTAGATATACAGGGCATTCAGACTGTAGATATACAGGGCATTCAGACTGTAGATATACAGGGCATTCAGACAGTAGATATACAGGGCATTCAGACAGTAGATATACAGGGCATTCAGACTGTAGATATACAGGGCATTCAGACTGTAGATATACAGGGCATTCAGACTGTAGATATACAGGGCATTCAGACAGTAGATATACAGGGCATTCAGACTGTAGATATACAGGGCATTCAGACAGTAGATATACAGGGCATTCAGACTGTAGATATACAGGGCATTCAGACAGTAGATATACAGGGCATTCAGACAGTAGATATACAGGGCATTCAGACTGTAGATATACAGGGCATTCAGACTGTAGATATACAGGGCATTCAGACAGTAGATATACAGGGCATTCAGACTGTAGATTTACAGGGCATTCAGACTGTAGATTTACAGGGCATTCAGACTGTAGATTTACAGGGCATTCAGACTGTAGATATACAGGACATTCAGACTGTAGATACACAGGGCATTCAGACTGTAGATATACAGGGCATTCAGACAGTAGATATACAGGGCATTCAGACTGTAGATTTACAGGGCATTCAGACTGTAGATATACAGGACATTCAGACTGTAGATATACAGGACATTCAGACTGTAGATACACAGGGCATTCAGACTGTAGATATACAGGGTATTCAGACTGTAGATATACAGGGCATTCAGACAGTATTCAGGTTGTAACTTCCCAGCCGACTGTAGATACACAGGGCATTCAGACTGTAGATATACAGGGCATTCAGACTGTAGATATACAGGGCATTCAGACTGTAGATATACAGGGCATTCAGACTGTAGATATACAGGGCATTCAGAAAGTATTCAGACCCCATTCCCACATTTTATTACAGCCTTATGTAACAGTATAACTTTAGACCGTCCCCTCGCCCATACCCGGGTGAAAAACCAGGGACCCTCTGCACACATCAACAACAGTCACCCACGAAGCATCGTTACCCATCGCTCCACAAAAGCCACGGTCCTTGCAGAGCAAGGGGAACCACTACTTCAAGGTCTCAGAGCAAGTGATGTCACCGATTGAAACGCTATTTAGCGCGCACCGCTAACTAAGCTAGCCGTTTCACATCACTAAAACGGATTAAATAACAACAGTTCCTCATCAATCTACACACAAAACCCCATAATGACCAAGCCGAAACAAGTTTTCAGAAATGTTTGCAAATTTATAACTAAAAATAAAAAACAGAAGTGTTCAGACCCTTTACTCAGTACTTTGTTGAGGGAAAAAAAACACACAAATGTAATCAATTTTAGAAAAAGGCTGTAATGTAACAAAATGTGGAAAAAGTCAAGGGGTCTGAATACTTTCCCAAATGCACTGTATACATTTTCACAATGAACTGAGAGGAGAATGATGGCTTAATGGCTGGCAGACGCGCACACACACACACACACACACACACACACACACACACACACACACACACACACACACACACACAGACACACACAGAAACACACACATTAGAGAGCGTGCAGACTAAAGGTCTAATCGGTGTTGGTAGATTGATAGTTGTGGTGGGAACAGCTGTAGATATACAGGGCATTCAGACTGTAGATATACAGGGCATTCAGACTGTAGATATACAGGGCATTCAGACAGTAGATATACAGGGCATTCAGACTGTAGATATACAGAGCATTCAGACAGTAGATATACAGGGCATTCAGACAGTAGATATACAGGGCATTCAGACTGTAGATATACAGGGCATTCAGACAGTAGATATACAGGGCATTCAGACTGTAGATATACAGGGCATTCAGACTGTAGATATACAGGGCATTCAGACTGTAGATATACAGGGCATTCAGACTGTAGATATACAGGGCATTCAGACTGTTGATATACAGGGCATTCAGACTGTAGATATACAGGGCATTCAGACTGTAGATATAAAGGGCATTCAGACTGTAGATATACAGGGCATTCAGACTGTAGATATACAGGGCATTCAGACAGTAGATATAAAGGGCATTCAGACTGTAGATATACAGGGCATTCAGACAGTAGATATACAGGACATTCAGACTGTAGATATACAGGGCATTTAGACAGTAGATATACAGGGCATTCAGACTGTAGATATACAGGGCATTCAGACAGTAGATATACAGGACATTCAGACTGTAGATATACAGGGCATTCAGACAGTATTCAGGTTGTAACTTCCCAGCCGACTGTAGATACACAGGGCATTCAGACTGTAGATATACAGGGCATTCAGACTGTAGATATACAGGGCATTCAGACTGTAGATATACAGGGCATTCAGACAGTAGATATAAAGGGCATTCAGACTGTACATATACAGGGCATTCAGACAGTATTCAGGTTGTAACTTCCCAGCCGACTGTACATATACAGGGCATTCAGACAGTATTCAGGTTGTAACTTCCCAGCCGACTGTAGATATACAGGGCATTCAGACTGTAGATATACAGGGCATTCAGACAGTATTCAGGTTGTAACTTCTCAGCCGACTGTAGATATACAGGGCATTCAGACTGTAGATATACAGGGCATTCAGACATTTCAGGTTGTAACTGTGTAGATATACAGGGCATTCAGACTGTAGATATACAGGGCATTCAGACTGTAGATATACAGGTCATTCAGACTGTAGATATACAGGGCATTCAGACAGTAGATATGAAGGGCATTCAGACTGTAGATATACAGGGCATTCAGACAGGATTCAGGTTGTAACTTCTCAGCCGACTGTAGATATACAGGGCATTCAGACAGTATTCAGTTTGTAACTTCCCAGCCGACTGTAGATATACAGGGCATTCAGACTGTAGATATACAGGGCATTCAGACAGTAGATATACAGGGCATTCAGACAGTATTCAGTTTGTAACTTCCCAGCAGACTGTAGATATACAGGGCATTCAGACAGTATTCAGGTTGTAACTTCCCAGCCGACTGTAGATATACAGGGCATTCAGACTGTAGATATACAGGGCATTCAGACTGTAGATATACAGGACATTCAGACTGTAGATATTCAGGTTGTAACTTCTCAGCCGACTGTAGATATACAGGGCATTCAGACTATTCAGTAGATATACTGTAGGATACATTTCAGACTGTAGATATACAGGACAGTAGCCGACTGTAGATATACAGGGCATTCAGACTGTAGATATACAGGACATTCAGACAGTATTCAGGTTATAACTTCCCAGGGCATTCAGACTGTAGATATACAGGGCATTCAGGACTGTAGATATACAGGGCATTCAGACTGTCAGATATACAGGGCATTCAGACTGTAGATATACAGGGCATTCAGACTGTAGATATACAGGGCATTCAGACTGTAGATATACAGGGCATTCAGACTGTAGATATACAGGGACAGTTTTCAGACTGTAGATATACAGGGACATTCAGACTGTAGATATACAGGCATTCAGACTGTAGATATACAGGGCATTCAGACTGTAGATATACAGGGCATTCAGACTGTAGATTTACAGGGCATTCAGACTGTAGATATACAGGGCATTCAGACTGTAGATATACAGGGCATTCAGACTGTAGATATACAGGGCATTCAGACTGTAGATATACAGGGCATTCAGACAGTATTCAGGTTGTAACTTCCCAGCTGACTGTAGATATACAGGGCATTCAGACTGTAGATATACAGGGCATTCAGACTGTAGATATACAGGGCATTCAGACAGTATTCAGGTTGTAACTTCCCATGTAGATACAGGGCATTCAGACTGTAGATAGACTAGATAGGGCATTCAGACTGTAGATATACAGGGCATTCAGACAGTAGATATACAGGGCATTCAGACTGTACAGATAGTAGATAGTATTCAGGACATCCCAGACTGTAGATATACAGGGCATTCAGACTGTAGATATACAGGGCATTCAGACAGTAGATATACAGGGCATTCAGACTGTAGATATACAGGGCATTCAGACAGTATTCAGGTTGTAACTTCCCAGCCGACTGTAGATATACAGGGCATTCAGACTGTAGATATACAGGGCATTCAGACAGTATTCAGGTTGTAACTTCTCAGCCGACTGTAGATATACAGGGCATTCAGACTGTAGATATACAGGGCATTCAGACTGTAGATATACAGGGCATTCAGACTGTAGATATAAGGGCATTCAGACTGTAGATATACAGGGCATTCAGACAGTAGATATACAGGAACATTCAGACTGTAGATATACAGGGCATTCAGACAGTATTCAGGTTGTAACTTCCCAGCCGACTGTAGATATACAGGGCATTCAGACTGTAGATATACAGGGCATTCAGACAGTAGATATACAGGGCATTCAGACAGTATTCAGTTTGTAACTTCCCAGCCAACTGTAGATATACAGGGCATTCAGACAGTGTTGTAACTTCCCAGATAGATACAGGGCATTCAGACAGTATTCAGGTTGTAACTGTCCCAGCATTCAGACTGTAGATATACAGGGCATTCAGACTGTAGATATACAGGGCATTCAGACAGTATTCAGGTTGTATTCCCAGCCAGACTGTAGATATACAGGGCATTCAGACTGTAGATATACAGGGCATTCAGACTGTAGATATACAGGGCATTCAGACTGTAGATATACAGGGCATTCAGACTGTAGATATACAGGGCATTCAGACAGTATTCAGGTTGTAACTTCTCAGCCGACTGTAGATATACAGGGCATTCAGACTGTAGATATACAGGGCATTCAGACTGTAGATATACAGGGCATTCAGACTGTAGATATACAGGGCATTCAGACAGTAGATATACAGGGCATTCAGACAGTATTCAGGTAACATTCAGCAGACTGTAGATATACAGGGCATTCAGACAGTATTCAGGTTGTAACTTCCCAGCCGACTGTAGATATACAGGGCATTCAGACTGTAGATATACAGGGCATTCAGACTGTAGATATACAGGGCATTCAGACAGTAGATATACAGGGCATTCAGACAGTAGATATACAGGACATTCAGACTGTAGATATATAGGACATTCAGACTGTAGATATAAAGGACATTCAGACTGTAGATATACAGGGCATTCAGACTGTAGATATACAGGCATTCAGACAGTATTCAGGTTGTAACTTCCCAGCCGACTGTAGATATACAGGGCATTCAGACTGTAGATATACAGGGCATTCAGACAGGTGTAGATATATACAGGGCATTCAGACTGTAGATATACAGGGCATTCAGACTGTAGATATACAGGGCATTCAGACTGTAGATATACAGGGCATTCAGACTGTAGATATACAGGGCATTCAGACAGTATTCAGGTTGTAACTTCCCAGCCGACTGTAGATATACAGGGCATTCAGACTGTAGATATACAGGGCATTCAGACTGTAGATATACAGGGCATTCAGACTGTAGATATACAGGGCATTCAGACTGTAGATATACAGGGCATTCAGACAGTAGATATACAGGGCATTCAGACAGTATTCAGGTTGTAACTTCCCAGCCGACTGTAGATATACAGAGCATTCAGACTGTAGATATACAGGGCATTCAGACTGTAGATATACAGGGCATTCAGACAGTATTCAGGTTGTAACTTCCCAGCCGACTGTAGATATACAGGACATTCAGACTGTAGATATACAGGGCATTTAGACTGTAGATATACAGGACATTCAGACTGTAGATATACAGGGCATTCAGACTGTAGATATACAGGGCATTCAGACTGTAGATATACAGGGCATTCAGACTGTAGAAATACAGGGCATTCAGACTGTAGATATACAGGGCATTCAGACAGTATTCAGGTTGTAACTTCCCAGCCGACTGTAGATATACAGGGCATTCAGACAGTAGATATACAGGGCATTTAGACAGTAGATATACAGGGCATTCAGACAGTATTCAGTTTGTAACTTCCCAGCAGACTGTAGATATACAGGGCGTTCAGACAGTATTCAGGTTGTAACTTCCCAGCCGACTGTAGATACACAGGGCATTCAGACAGTAGATATACAGGGCATTCAGACTGTAGATTTACAGGACATTCAGACAGTATTCAGGTTATAACTTCCCAGCCGACTGTAGATTTACAGGGCATTCAGACTGTAGATATACAGGACATTCAGACTGTAGATATACAGGGCATTCAGACTGTAGATATACAGGGCATTCAGACTGTAGATATACAGGGCATTCAGACTGTAGATATACAGGGCATTCAGACTGTAGATATACAGGGCATTCAGACTGTAGATATACAGGGCATTCAGACAGTAGATATACAGGGCATTCAGACTGTAGATATACAGAGCATTCAGACTGTAGATATACAGGGCATTCAGACTGTAGATATACAGGGCATTCAGACAGTAGATATACGGGACATTCAGACTGTAGATATACAGGGCATTCAGACTGTAGATATACAGGGCATTCAGACTGTAGATATACAGGGCATTCAGACTGTAGATTTACAGGGCATTCAGACTGTAGATATACAGGGCATTCAGACAGTAGATATACAGGACATTCAGACTGTAGATATATAGGGCATTCAGACAGTATTCAGGTTGTAACTTCCCAGCTGACTGTAGATATACAGGGCATTCAGACTGTAGATATACAGGGCATTCAGACTGTAGATATACAGGGCATTCAGACAGTATTCAGGTTGTAACTTCCCAGCCGACTGTAGATATATAGGGCATTCAGACTGTAGATATACAGGGCATTCAGACTGTAGATATACAGGGCATTCAGACAGTAGATATACAGGGCATTCAGATAGTAGATATACAGGACATTCAGACTGTAGATATATAGGGCATTCAGACTGTAGATATAAAGGACATTCAGACTGTAGATATACAGGGCATTCAGACTGTAGATATACAGGGCATTCAGACAGTATTCAGGTTGTAACTTCCCAGCCGACTGTAGATATACAGGGCATTCAGACTGTAGATATACAGGGCATTCAGAACGTATTCAGGTTGTAACTTCTCAGCCGACTGTAGATATACAGGGAATTCAGACTGTAGATATACAGGGCATTCAGACTGTAGATATACAGGGCATTCAGACTGTAGATATACAGGACATTCAGACTGTAGATATACAGGGCATTCAGACTGTAGATATACAGGACATTCAGACTGTAGATATACAGGGCATTCAGACAGTATTCAGGTAGTAACTTCCCAGCCGACTGTAGATATACAGGGCATTAAGACTGTAGATATACAGGGCATTCAGACAGTATTCAGGTTGTAACTTCCCAGCCAACTGTAGATATACAGGGCATTCAGACTGTAGATATACATGGCATTCAGACAGTATTCAGGTTGTAACTTCCCAGCCGACTGTAGATATACAGGGCATTCAGACTGTAGATATACAGGTCATTCAGACAGTATTCAGGTTGTAACTTCCCAGCCGACTGTAGATATACAGAGCATTCAGACTGTAGATATACAGGGCATTCAGACTGTAGATATACAGGGCATTCAGACTGTAGATATACAGGGCATTCAGACTGTAGATATACAGGACATTCAGACAGTATTCAGGTTGTAACTTCCCAGCCGACTGTAGATATACAGAGCATTCAGACTGTAGATATACAGGGCATTCAGACTGTAGATATACAGGGCATTCAGACTGTAGATATACAGGGCATTCAGACTGTAGATATACAGGACATTCAGAAAGTAGACATACAGGGTATTCAGACAGTATTCAGGTTGTAACTTCCCAGCCGACTGTAGATATACAGAGCATTCAGACTGTAGATATACAGGGCATTCAGACTGTAGATATACAGGGCATTCAGACAGTATTCAGGTTGTAACTTCCCAGCCGACTGTAGATATACAGGACATTCAGACTGTAGATATACAGGGCATTTAGACTGTAGATATACAGGACATTCAGACTGTAGATATACAGGGCATTCAGACTGTAGATATACAGGGCATTCAGACTGTAGATATACAGGGCATTCAGACTGTAGATATACAGGACATTCAGACTGTAGATATACAGGGCATTAAGACTGTAGATATACAGGGCATTCAGACAGTATTCAGGTTGTAACTTCCCAGCCAACTGTAGATATACAGGGCATTCAGACTGTAGATATACATGGCATTCAGACAGTATTCAGGTTGTAACTTCCCAGCCGACTGTAGATATACAGGGCATTCAGACTGTAGATATACAGGTCATTCAGACAGTATTCAGGTTGTAACTTCCCAGCCGACTGTAGATATACAGAGCATTCAGACTGTAGATATACAGGGCATTCAGACTGTAGATATACAGGGCATTCAGACTGTAGATATACAGGGCATTCAGACTGTAGATATACAGGACATTCAGACAGTATTCAGGTTGTAACTTCCCAGCCGACTGTAGATATACAGAGCATTCAGACTGTAGATATACAGGGCATTCAGACTGTAGATATACAGGGCATTCAGACTGTAGATATACAGGGCATTCAGACTGTAGATATACAGGACATTCAGAAAGTAGACATACAGGGTATTCAGACAGTATTCAGGTTGTAACTTCCCAGCCGACTGTAGATATACAGAGCATTCAGACTGTAGATATACAGGGCATTCAGACTGTAGATATACAGGGCATTCAGACAGTATTCAGGTTGTAACTTCCCAGCCGACTGTAGATATACAGGACATTCAGACTGTAGATATACAGGGCATTTAGACTGTAGATATACAGGACATTCAGACTGTAGATATACAGGGCATTCAGACTGTAGATATACAGGGCATTCAGACTGTAGATATACAGGGCATTCAGACTGTAGATATACAGGGCATTCAGACTGTAGAAATACAGGGCATTCAGACTGTAGATATACAGGGCATTCAGACAGTATTCAGGTTGTAACTTCCCAGCCGACTGTAGATATACAGGGCATTCAGACAGTAGATATACAGGGCATTCAGACAGTATTCAGTTTGTAACTTCCCAGCAGACTGTAGATATACAGGGCATTCAGACAGTATTCAGGTTGTAACTTCCCAGCCGACTGTAGATACACAGGGCATTCAGACAGTAGATATACAGGACATTCAGACTGTAGATATACAGGGCATTCAGACGGTATTCAGGTTGTAACTTGCCAGCCGACTGTAGATATAAAGGGCATTCAGACTGTAGATATACAGGGCATTCAGACAGTATTCAGGTTGTAACTTCCCAGCCGACTGTAGATATACAGGGCATTCAGACTGTAGATATACAGGGCATTCAGACTGTAGATATACAGGACATTCAGACTGTAGATATACAGGACATTCAGACTGTAGATATACAGGGCATTCAGACAGTATTCAGGTTGTAACTTCCCAGCCGACTGTAGATACACAGGGCATTCAGACAGTAGATATACAGGGCATTCAGACTGTAGATTTACAGGACATTCAGACAGTATTCAGGTTATAACTTCCCAGCCGACTGTAGATTTACAGGGCATTCAGACTGTAGATATACAGGACATTCAGACTGTAGATATACAGGGCATTCAGACAGTATTCAGGTTGTAACTTCCCAGCCGACTGTAGATATACAGGGCATTCAGACTGTAGATATACAGGACATTCAGACTGTAGATATACAGTGCATTCAGACTGTAGATATACAGGGCATTCAGACTGTAGATATACAGGGCATTCAGACTGTAGATATACAGGGCATTCAGACTGTAGATATACAGGGCATTCAGACTGTAGATATACAGGGCATTCAGACTGTAGATATACAGGACATTCAGACTGTAGATATACAGGACATTCAGACTGTAGATATACAGGGCATTCAGACAGTATTCAGGTTGTAACTTCCCAGCCGACTGTAGATACACAGGGCATTCAGACAGTAGATATACAGGGCATTCAGACTGTAGATTTACAGGACATTCAGACAGTATTCAGGTTATAACTTCCCAGCCGACTGTAGATTTACAGGGCATTCAGACTGTAGATATACAGGACATTCAGACTGTAGATATACAGGACATTCAGACTGTAGATATACAGTGCATTCAGACTGTAGATATACAGGGCATTCAGACTGTAGATATACAGGGCATTCAGACTGTAGATATACAGGGCATTCAGACTGTAGATATACAGGGCATTCAGACTGTAGATATACAGGGCATTCAGACTGTAGATATACAGGGCATTCAGACTGTAGATATACAGGACATTCAGACTGTAGATATACAGGGCATTCAGACAGTATTCAGGTTGTAACTTCCCAGCCGACTGTAGATACACAGGGCATTCAGACAGTAGATATACAGGGCATTCAGACTGTAGATTTACAGGACATTCAGACAGTATTCAGGTTATAACTTCCCAGCCGACTGTAGATTTACAGGGCATTCAGACTGTAGATATACAGGACATTCAGACTGTAGATATACAGGGCATTCAGACAATATTCAGGTTGTAACTTGCCAGCCGACTGTAGATATAAAGGGCATTCAGACTGTAGATATACAGGACATTCAGACTGTAGATATACAGTGCATTCAGACTGTAGATATACAGGGCATTCAGACTGTAGATATACAGGGCATTCAGACTGTAGATATACAGGGCATTCAGACTGTAGATATACAGGGCATTCAGACTGTAGATATACAGGGCATTCAGACAGTAGATATACAGGGCATTCAGACTGTAGATATACAGAGCATTCAGACTGTAGATATACAGGGCATTCAGACTGTAGATATACAGGGCATTCAGACAGTAGATATACGGGACATTCAGACTGTAGATATACAGGGCATTCAGACTGTAGATATACAGGGCATTCAGACTGTAGATATACAGGGCATTCAGACTGTAGATATACAGGGCATTCAGACTGTAGATATACAGGGCATTCAGACTGTAGATATACAGGGCATTCAGACTGTAGATATATAGGGCATTCAGACAGTATTCAGGTTGTAACTTCCCAGCAGACTGTAGATATACAGGGCATTCAGACAGTATTCAGGTTGTAACTTCCCAGCCGACTGTAGATACACAGGGCATTCAGACAGTAGATATACAGGGCATTCAGACTGTAGATATACAGGGCATTCAGACAGTATTCAGGTTGTAACTTGCCAGCCGACTGTAGATATAAAGGGCATTCAGACTGTAGATATACAGGACATTCAGACTGTAGATATACAGTGCATTCAGACTGTAGATATACAGGGCATTCAGACTGTAGATATACAGGGCATTCAGACTGTAGATATACAGGGCATCCAGACTGTAGATATACAGGGCATTCAGACTGTAGATATACAGGGCATTCAGACAGTAGATATACAGGGCATTCAGACTGTAGATATACAGAGCATTCAGACTGTAGATATACAGGGCATTCAGACTGTAGATATACAGGGCATTCAGACTGTAGATATACAGGGCATTCAGATTCAGTAGATATACGACTGTAGACATTCAGACTGTAGATATACAGGGCATTCAGACTGTAGATATACAGGGCATTCAGACTGTAGATATACAGGGCATTCAGACAGTAGATATACAGGGCATTCAGACTGTAGATATACAGAGCATTCAGACTGTAGATATACGGGACATTCAGACTGTAGATATACAGGGCATTCAGACTGTAGATATACAGGGCATTCAGACTGTAGATATACAGGGCATTCAGACTGTAGATATACAGGGCATTCAGACAGTATTCAGTTTGTAACTTCCCAGCAGACTGTAGATATACAGGGCATTCAGACAGTATTCAGGTTGTAACTTCCCAGCCGACTGTAGATACACAGGGCATTCAGACAGTAGATATACAGGGCATTCAGACTGTAGATTTACAGGACATTCAGACAGTATTCAGGTTATAACTTCCCAGCCGACTGTAGATTTACAGGGCATTCAGACTGTAGATATACAGGACATTCAGACTGTAGATATACAGGGCATTCAGACGGTATTCAGGTTGTAACTTGCCAGCCGACTGTAGATATAAAGGGCATTCAGACTGTAGATATACAGGGCATTCAGACAGTATTCAGGTTGTAACTTCCCAGCCGACTGTAGATATACAGGGCATTCAGACTGTAGATATACAGGGCATTCAGACTGTAGATATACAGGGCATTCAGACTGTAGATATACAGGGCATTCAGACTGTAGATATACAGGACATTCAGACTGTAGATATACAGGGCATTCAGAATGTAGATAGGTTGTAACTTCCCAGCCGACTGTAGATATACAGGGCATTCAGACTGTAGATATACAGGGCATTCAGAACGTATTCAGGTTGTAACTTCCCAGCCGACTGTAGATATACAGGGCGTTCAGACTGTAGATTTACAGGGCATTCAGACTGTAGATATACAGGGCATTCAGACTGTAGATATACAGGGCATTCAGACTGTAGATATACAGGGCATTCAGACTGTAGATATACAGGGCATTCAGACTGTAGATATACAGGACATTCAGACTGTAGATATACAGGGCATTCAGACTGTAGATATACAGGGCATTCAGACAGTATTCAGGTTGTAACTTCCCAGCCGACTGTAGATATACAGGGCATTCAGACAGTAGATATACAGGGCATTCAGACAGTAGATATACAGGGCATTCAGACAGTATTCAGTTTGTAACTTCCCAGCAGACTGTAGATATACAGGGCATTCAGACAGTATTCAGGTTGTAACTTCCCAGCCGACTGTAGATACACAGGGCATTCAGACAGTAGATATACAGGGCATTCAGACTGTAGATTTACAGGACATTCAGACAGTATTCAGGTTATAACTTCCCAGCCGACTGTAGATTTACAGGGCATTCAGACTGTAGATATACAGGACATTCAGACTGTAGATATACAGGGCATTCAGACGGTATTCAGGTTGTAACTTGCCAGCCGACTGTAGATATAAAGGGCATTCAGACTGTAGATATACAGGGCATTCAGACAGTATTCAGGTTGTAACTTCCCAGCCGACTGTAGATATACAGGGCATTCAGACTGTAGATATACAGGGCATTCAGACTGTAGATATACAGGGCATTCAGACTGTAGATATACAGGGCATTCAGACTGTAGATATACAGGGCATTCAGACTGTAGATATACAGGACATTCAGACTGTAGATATACAGGGCATTCAGACAGTATTCAGGTTGTAACTTCCCAGCCGACTGTAGATACACAGGGCATTCAGACAGTAGATATACAGGGCATTCAGACTGTAGATTTACAGGACATTCAGACAGTATTCAGGTTATAACTTCCCAGCCGACTGTAGATTTACAGGGCATTCAGACTGTAGATATACAGGACATTCAGACTGTAGATATACAGGGCATTCAGACAGTATTCAGGTTGTAACTTGCCAGCCGACTGTAGATATAAAGGGCATTCAGACTGTAGATATACAGGACATTTAGACTGTAGATATACAGTGCATTCAGACTGTAGATATACAGGGCATTCAGACTGTAGATATACAGGGCATTCAGACTGTAGATATACAGGGCATTCAGACTGTAGATATACAGGGCATTCAGACTGTAGATATACAGGGCATTCAGACTGTAGATATACAGGGCATTCAGACTGTAGATATACAGGGCATTCAGACTGTAGATATACAGGCATTCAGACTGTAGATATACAGGTTGTAATTCAGGGCATTCAGACTGTAGATATACAGGGCATTCAGACTGTAGATATACAGGGCATTCAGACTGTAGATATACAGGGCATTCAGACTGTAGATATACAGGGCATTCAGACTGTAGATATACAGGGCATTCAGACTGTAGATTTACAGGGCATTCAGACTGTAGATATACAGGGCATTCAGACAGTAGATATACAGGACATTCAGACTGTAGATATATAGGGCATTCAGACAGTATTCAGGTTGTAACTTCCCAGCAGACTGTAGATATACAGGGCATTCAGACAGTATTCAGGTTGTAACTTCCCAGCCGACTGTAGATACACAGGGCATTCAGACAGTAGATATACAGGGCATTCAGACTGTAGATATACAGGGCATTCAGACAGTATTCAGGTTGTAACTTCAGCTGTAGATATAAAGGGCATTCAGACTGTAGATATACAGGGCATTCAGACTGTAGATATACAGGGCATTCAGACTGTAGATAGATATACAGGGCATTCAGACTGTAGATATACAGGGCATTCAGACTGTAGATATACAGGGCATTCAGACTGTAGATATACAGGGCATTCAGACTGTAGATATACAGGGCATTCAGACTGTAGATATACAGGGCATTCAGACTGTAGATATACAGGGCATTCAGACTGTAGATATACAGGGCATTCTGTAGATATACAGGGCATTCAGACTGTAGATATACAGGGCATTCAGACTGTAGATATACAGGGCATTCAGAGTAGATATACAGGCATTCAGACTGTAGATATACAGGGCATTCAGACTGTAGATATACAGGGCATTCAGACTGTAGATATACAGGGCATTCAGACTGTAGATATACAGGGCATTCAGACATTCAGACTGTAGATATACAGGGCATTCAGACTGTAGATATACAGGGTATTCAGACTGTAGATATACAGGGCATTCAGACTGTAGATATACAGGGCATTCAGACTGTAGATATACAGGGCATTCAGACAGTATTCAGGTTATAACTTCCCAGACTGTAGATACAGGGCATTCAGACTGTAGATATACAGGGCATTCAGACTGTACTATAGATTCAGACTACAGGGCATTCAGACTGTAGATATACAGGGCATTCAGACTGTAGATATACAGGGCATTCAGACAGTAGATATACAGGACATTCAGACTGTAGATATATAGGGCATTCAGACAGTATTCAGGTTGTAACTTCCCAGCAGACTGTAGATATACAGGGCATTCAGACAGTATTCAGGTTGTAACTTCCCAGCCGACTGTAGATACACAGGGCATTCAGACAGTAGATATACAGGGCATTCAGACTGTAGATATACAGGGCATTCAGACAGTATTCAGGTTGTAACTTGCCAGCCGACTGTAGATATAAAGGGCATTCAGACTGTAGATATACAGGACATTCAGACTGTAGATATACAGTGCATTCAGACTGTAGATATACAGGGCATTCAGACTGTAGATATACAGGGCATTCAGACTGTAGATATACAGGGCATCCAGACTGTAGATATACAGGGCATTCAGACTGTAGATATACAGGGCATTCAGACTGTAGATATACAGGGCATTCAGACAGTAGATATACAGGGCATTCAGACTGTAGATATACAGAGCATTCAGACTGTAGATATACAGGGCATTCAGACTGTAGATATACAGGGCATTCAGACTGTAGATATACAGGGCATTCAGACAGTAGATATACGGGACATTCAGACTGTAGATATACAGGGCATTCAGACTGTAGATATACAGGGCATTCAGACTGTAGATATACAGGGCATTCAGACTGTAGATATACAGGGCATTCAGACAGTATTCAGTTTGTAACTTCCCAGCAGACTGTAGATATACAGGGCATTCAGACAGTATTCAGGTTGTAACTTCCCAGCCGACTGTAGATACACAGGGCATTCAGACAGTAGATATACAGGGCATTCAGACTGTAGATTTACAGGACATTCAGACAGTATTCAGGTTATAACTTCCCAGCCGACTGTAGATTTACAGGGCATTCAGACTGTAGATATACAGGACATTCAGACTGTAGATATACAGGGCATTCAGACGGTATTCAGGTTGTAACTTGCCAGCCGACTGTAGATATACAGGGCATTCAGACTGTAGATATACAGGTCATTCAGACTGTAGATTTACAGGGCATTCAGACTGTAGATATACAGGGCATTCAGACAGTAGATATACAGGACATTCAGACTGTAGATATATAGGGCATTCAGACAGTATTCAGGTTGTAACTTCCCAGCTGACTGTAGATATACAGGGCATTCAGACTGTAGATATACAGGGCATTCAGACTGTAGATATACAGGGCATTCAGACTGTAGATATACAGGGCATTCAGACAGTATTCAGGTTGTAACTTCCCAGCCGACTGTAGATATATAGGGCATTCAGACTGTAGATATACAGGGCATTCAGACTGTAGATATACAGGGCATTCAGACAGTAGATATACAGGGCATTCAGACTGTAGATATACAGGGCATTCAGACTGTAGATATACAGGGCATTCAGACAGTATTCAGGTTGTAACTTCCCAGCCGACTGTAGATATACAGGGCATTCAGACTGTAGATATACAGGGCATTCAGAACGTATTCAGGTTGTAACTTCTCAGCCGACTGTAGATATACAGGGAATTCAGACTGTAGATATACAGGGCATTCAGACTGTAGATATACAGGGCATTCAGACTGTAGATATACAGGACATTCAGACTGTAGATATACAGGGCATTCAGACTGTAGATATACAGGACATTCAGACTGTAGATATACAGGGCATTCAGACAGTATTCAGGTAGTAACTTCCCAGCCGACTGTAGATATACAGGGCATTAAGACTGTAGATATACAGGGCATTCAGACAGTATTCAGGTTGTAACTTCAGACAACTGTAGATATACAGGGCATTCAGACTGTAGATATACAGGCATTCAGACAGTATTCAGGTTGTAACTTCCCAGCCGACTGTAGATATACAGGGCATTCAGACTGTAGATATACAGGGCATTCAGACTGTAGATATTCAGACAGTTGTAACTTCCCAGCCGACTGTAGATATACAGGGCATTCAGACTGTAGATATACAGGGCATTCAGACTGTAGATATACAGGGCATTCAGACTGTAGATATACAGGGCATTCAGACTGTAGATATACAGGTTGTATTCAGCCAGACTGTAGATATACAGGGCATTCAGACTGTAGATATACAGGGCATTCAGACTGTAGATATACAGGGCATTCAGACTGTAGATATACAGGGCATTCAGACTGTAGATATACAGGGCATTCAGACTGTAGATTACAGACTTAGATATACAGGGCATTCAGACTGTAGATATACAGGGCATTCAGACAGTATTCAGGTTGTAACTTCCCAGCCGACTGTAGATATACAGGGCATTCAGACAGTAGATATACAGGGCATTCAGACTGTAGATTTACAGGGCATTCAGACAGTATTCAGGTTGTAACTTCCCAGCCGACTGTAGATATACAGGGCATTCAGACTGTAGATATACAGGGCATTCAGACTGTAGATATACAGGGCATTCAGACTGTAGATATACAGGGCATTCAGAACTTCCCAGCCGACTGTAGATATACAGGGCATTCAGACTGTAGATATACAGGGCATTCAGACTGTAGATATACAGGGCATTCAGACTGTAGATATACAGGGCATTCAGACTGTAGATATACAGGGCATTCAGACTGTAGATATACAGGGCATTCAGACAGTATTCAGGTTGTAACTTCCCAGGGCATTCAGACTGTAGATATACAGGGCATTCAGACTGTAGATATACAGGGCATTCAGACTGGGGCATTCAGACTGTAGATATACAGGGCATTCAGACAGTATTCAGGTTCAGACAGTATTCTGTAACTTCCAGCCGACTGTAGATATACAGGGCATTCAGACTGTAGATATACAGGGCATATACAGGGCATTCAGACTGTAGATATACAGGGCATTCAGACTGTAGATATACAGGGCATTCAGACAGTATTCAGATATAACAGGGATATACATTCAGACTGTAGATATACAGGGCATTCAGACAGTATTCAGGTTGTAACAGGGCATTCAGACTGTAGATATACAGGGCATTCAGACTGTAGATATACAGGGCATTCAGACAGGGCATTCAGACAGTATTCAGGTTGTAACTTCCCAGACTGTAGATATACAGGGCATTCAGACTGTAGATATACAGGGCATTCAGACTGTAGATATACAGGGCATTCAGACTGTAGATATACAGGGCATTCAGACTGTAGATATACAGGGCATTCAGACTGTAGATATACAGGGCATTCAGACTGTAGATATACAGGGCATTCAGACAGTATTCAGGTTGTAACTTCCCAGCCGACTGTAGATATACAGGGCATTCAGACTGTAGATATACAGGGCATTCAGACTGTAGATTACAGGTTGTGTAGATTCCAGGGCATTCAGACTGTAGATATACAGGGCATTCAGACTGTAGATATACAGGGCATTCAGACAGTATTCAGGTTGTAACTTCCCAGCCGACTGTAGATATACAGGGCATTCAGACTGTAGATATACAGGGCATTCAGACAGTAGATTCAGGGCATTCAGACTGTAGATATACAGGGCATTCAGACTGTAGATATATTCAGGGCATTCAGACTGTAGATATACAGGGCATTCAGACTGTAGATATACAGGGCATTCAGACAGTATTCAGGTTGTAACTTCCCAGCCGACTGTAGATATACAGGGCATTCAGACTGTAGATATACAGGGCATTCAGACTGTAGATATACAGGGCATTCAGACTGTAGATATACAGGGCATTCAGACTGTAGATATACAGGACAGGGCATCAGACTGTAGATATACAGGGCATTCAGACTGTAGATATACAGGGCATTCAGACAGTATTCAGGTTGTAACTTCCCAGCCGACTGTAGATATACAGGACTGTATTCAGACAGTAGATATACAGGGCATTCAGACTGTAGATATACAGGACATTCAGACAGTAGATATCAGGGCATTATAACTTCCCAGCCAGACTGTAGATATACAGGGCATTCAGACTGTAGATATACAGGACATTCAGACTGTAGATATACAGGGCATTCAGACAGTATTCAGGTTGCATTCAGACTGTAGATATACAGGGCATTCAGACTGTAGATATACAGGGCATTCAGACTGTAGATATACAGGGCATTCAGACTGTAGATATACAGGGCATTCAGACTGTAGATATACAGGGCATTCAGACTGTAGATATACAGGGCATTCAGACTGTAGATATACAGGGCATTCAGACTGTAGATATACAGGGCATTCAGACTGTAGATATACAGGGCATTCAGACAGTAGATATACAGGGCATTCAGACTGTAGATATACAGGGCATTCAGACTGTAGATATACAGGGCATTCAGACTGTAGATATACAGGGCATTCAGACAGTAGATATACAGGGCATTCAGACTGTAGATATACAGGGCATTCAGACTGTAGATATACAGGGCATTCAGACTGTAGATATACAGGGCATTCAGACTGTAGATGTACAGGGCATTCAGACTGTAGATTTACAGGGCATTCCCAGACTGTAGATATACAGGGCATTCAGACAGTAGATATACAGGGCATTCAGACTGTAGATATACAGGGCATTCAGACAGTATTCAGGTTGCATTCCCAACTGTAGATATACAGGGCATTCAGACTGTAGATATACAGGGCATTCAGACTAGATATACAGGGCATTCAGACAGTATTCAGGTTGTAACTTCTCAGCCGACTGTAGATATACAGGGCATTCAGACTGTAGATATACAGGGCATTCAGACTGTAGATATACAGGGCATTCAGACAGTATTCAGGTTGTAACTTCCCAGCCGACTGTAGATATACAGGGCATTCAGACTGTAGATATACAGGGCATTCAGACTGTAGATATACAGGGCATTCAGACTGTAGATATACAGGGCATTCAGACTGTAGATATACAGGGCATTCAGACAGTAGATATACAGGGCATTCAGACTGTAGATATACAGGGCATTCAGACTGTAGATATACAGGGCATTCAGACTGTAGATATACAGGGCATTCAGACTGTAGTAGATAGATATACAGGGCATTCAGACTGTAGATATACAGGGCATTCAGACTGTAGATATACAGGGCATTCAGACTGTAGATATACAGGGCATTCAGACTGTAGATATACAGGGCATTCAGACTGTAGATATACAGGGCATTCAGACTGTAGATATACAGGGCATTCAGACTGTTCAGGTATACAGGGCATTCAGACTGTAGATATACAGGGCATTCAGACTGTAGATATACAGGGCATCAGACTGTAGATATACAGGGCATTCAGACTGTAGATATACAGGGCATTCAGACAGTATTCAGGTTGTAACTTCCCAGCAGACTGTAGATATACAGGGCATTTCAGGTTGTAACAGACAGTACAGGTGTAGATAGGGCATTCACAGATATACAGGGCATTCAGACTGTAGATATACAGGGCATTCAGACTGTAGATATACAGGGCATTCAGACAGTATTCAGGTTGTAACTTCCCAGCCGACTGTAGATATACAGGGCATTCAGACTGTAGATATACAGGGCATTCAGACTGTAGATATACAGGGCATTCAGACAGTATTCAGGTTGTAACTTCCAGGGCCGACTGTAGATATACAGGGCATTCAGACTGTAGATATACAGGGCATTCAGACTGTAGATATACAGGACATTCAGACTGTAGATATACAGGGCATTCAGACAGTAGATATACAGGGCATTCAGACTGTAGATATACAGGGCATTCAGACAGATATTCAGACTGTTGGGCATTCAGACTATTCAGGTTGTAACTTCCCCAGCTGACTGTAGATATACAGGGCATTCAGACTTCAGACTAGATATACAGGGCATTCAGACTGTAGATATACAGGGCATTCAGACTCAGGGCATTCAGACAGTATATCAGGTTGTAACTTCCCAGCCTGTAGATATACAGGGCATTCAGACTGTAGATATACAGGGCATTCAGACTGTAGATATACAGGGCATTCAGACAGTATTCAGGTTGTAACTTCCCAGCAGTAGATATACAGGGCATTCAGACTGTAGATATACAGGGCATTCAGACTGTAGATATACAGGGCATTCAGACAGTATTCAGGTTGTAACTTCCCAGACTGTAGATATACAGGGCATTCAGACTGTAGATATACAGGGCATTCAGACAGTATTCAGGTTGTAACTTCCCAGCCGACTGTAGATATACAGGGCATTCAGACTATATACAGGGCATTCAGACTGTAGATATACAGGGCATTCAGACTGTAGATATACAGGGCATTCAGACTGTAGATATACAGGGCATTCAGACTGTAGATATACAGGGCATTCAGACTGTAGATATACAGGGCATTCAGACTGTAGATATACAGGGCATTCAGACAGTATTCAGGTTGTAACTTCCCAGCCATTCAGACTGTAGATATACAGGGCATTCAGACTGTAGATATACAGGGCATTCAGACAGTATTCAGGTTGTAACTTCCCAGCCACTGTAGATATACAGGGCATTCAGACTGTAGATATACAGGGCATTCAGACAGTATTCAGGGTAATTCAGACTGTAGATATACAGGGCATTCAGACTGTAGATATATACAGGGCATTCAGATTCAGACAGACAGTATTCAGGTTGTAACTTCCCATTCAGACTGTAGATATACAGGGCATTCAGACTGTAGATATAGGTTTCCAGACATTCAGACTGTAGATATACAGGGCATTCAGACTGTAGATATACAGGGCATTCAGACTGTAGATATACAGGGCATTCAGACAGTATTCAGGTTGTAACTTCCCAGCCGACTGTAGATATACAGGGCATTCAGACTGTAGATATACAGGGCATTCAGACTGTAGATATACAGGGCATTCAGACTGTAGATATACAGGGCATTCAGACTGTAGATATACAGGGCATTCAGACTGTAGATATACAGGGCATTCAGACAGTATTCAGGTTGTAACTTCCCAGCCGACTGTAGATATACAGGGCATTCAGACTGTAGATATACAGGGCATTCAGACTGTAGATATACAGGGCATTCAGACAGTATTCAGGTTGTAACTTCCCAGCCGACTGTAGATATACAGGGCATTCAGACTGTAGATATACAGGGCATTCAGACTGTAGATATACAGGGCATTCAGACTGTAGATATACAGGGCATTCAGACTGTAGATATACAGGGACATAGATATACAGACATTCAGACTGTAGATATACAGGGCATTCAGACTGTAGATATACAGGGCATTCAGACTGTAGATATACAGGGCATTCAGACTGTAGATATACAGGGCATTCAGACTGTAGATTCAGGGCATTCAGACAGTTCCCAGCCGACTGTAGATATACAGGGCATTCAGACTGTAGATATACAGGGCATTCAGACTGTAGATATACAGGGCATTAGATATACAGACTGGATTCAGACAGTAGATATCCAGGGCAGACAGACTGTAGATATACAGGGCATTCAGACAGTATTCAGGTTGTAACTTCCCAGCCGACTGTAGATATACAGGGCATTCAGACTGTAGATATACAGGGCATTCAGACTGTAGATATACAGGGCATTCAGACTGTAGATATACAGGGCATTCAGACTGTAGATATACAGGGCATTCAGACTGTAGATATACAGGGCATTCAGACTGTAGATATACAGGGCATTCAGACTGTAGATATACAGGGCATTCAGACTGTAGATATACAGGGCATTCAGACTGTACAGGGCATTCAGACTGTAGATATACAGGACATTCAGACTGTAGATATACAGGGCATTCAGACTGTAGATATACAGGGCATTCAGACTGTATTCAGGTTGTATTCAGCCGACTGTAGATATACAGGGCATTCAGACTGTAGATATACAGGGCATTCAGACTGTAGATATACAGGGCATTCAGACAGTATTCAGGTTGTAACTTCCCAGCCGACTGTAGATATACAGGGCATTCAGATATACAGGCATTCAGACTGTAGATATACAGGGCATTCAGACTGTAGATATACAGGGCATTCAGACTGTAGGGCATTACAGGGCATTCAGACTGTAGATATACAGGGCATTCAGACTGTAGATATACAGGGCATTCAGACAGTAGATATACAGGGCATTCAGACTGTAGATTACAGGGCATTCAGCAGACTGTAGATATACAGGGCATTCAGACTGTATTCAGGTTTCCAACTTCCAGCCGACTGTAGATATACAGGGCATTCAGACTGTAGATATACAGGGCATTCAGACTGTAGATATACAGGGCATTCAGACAGTATTCAGGTTATAACTTCCCAGCCGACTGTAGATATACAGGGCATTCAGACTGTAGATATACAGGGCATTCAGACTGTAGATATACAGGGCATTCAGACTGTAGATAGGGCATTCAGACTGTAGATATACAGGGCATCAGACGACTGTAGATATACAGGGCATGTAGATATACAGGGCATTCAGACTGTAGATATACAGGGCATTCAGACAGTATTCAGGTTGTAACTTCCCATACTGTAGATATACAGGGCATTCAGACTGTAGATATACAGGGCATTCAGACTGTATACAGGGCATTCAGACTGTAGATATACAGGGCATTCAGACTGTAGATATACAGGGCATTCAGACTGTAGATATACAGGGCATTCAGACAGTTTCAGACTTCCCAGTAGATATACAGGGCATTCAGACTGTAGATATACAGGGCATTCAGACTGTAGATATACAGGGCATTCAGACTGTAGATATACAGGGCATTCAGACTGTAGATATACAGGGCATTCAGACTGTAGATATACAGGGCATTCAGACAGTAGATATACAGGTTGTATTCAGACTGTAGATATACAGGGCATTCAGACTGTAGATATACAGGGCATTCAGACTGTAGATATACAGGGCATTCAGACAGTATTCAGGTTGTAACTTCTCAGGGCACTGTAGATATACAGGGCATTCAGACTGTAGATATACAGGGCATTCAGACTGTAGATATACAGGGCATTCAGACAGTATTCAGGTTGTAACTTCCCGACTGTAGATATACAGGGCATTCAGACTGTAGATATACAGGGCATTCAGACTGTAGATATACAGGGATATACATCAGACTGTAGATATACAGGGCATTCAGACAGTATTCAGGTTGTAACTTCCCAGACTGTAGATATACAGGGCATTCAGACTGTAGATATACAGGGCATTCAGACTGTAGATATACAGGGCATTCAGACAGTATTCAGGTTGTAACTTCCCAGCCGACTGTAGGGCATTCAGACATTCAGACTGTAGATATACAGGGCATTCAGACTGTAGATATACAGGGCATTCAGACTGTAGATATACAGGGCATTCAGACTGTAGATATCCAGGGCATTCAGACATATATACAGGGCATTCAGACTGTAGATATACAGGGCATTCAGACTGTAGATATACAGGGCATTCAGACAGTATTCAGGTTCAGTAGATATACAGGGCATTCCGACTGTAGATATACAGGGCATTCAGACTGTAGATATACAGGGCATTCAGACTGTAGATATACAGGGCATTCAGACTGTAGATATACAGGGCATTCAGACTGTAGATATACAGGGCATTCAGACTGTAGATATACAGGGCATTCAGACTGTAGATATACAGGGCATTCAGACTGTAGATATACAGGGCATTCAGACTGTAGATATATTCAGGGCATTCAGACTGTAGATATACAGGGCATTCAGACTGTAGATATACAGGGCATTCAGACTGTAGATATACAGGGCATTCAGACAGTATTCAGGTTGTAACTTCCCAGCCGACTGTAGATATACAGGGCATTCAGACTGTAGATATACAGGGCATTCAGACTGTAGATATACAGGGCATTCAGACTGTAGATATACAGGGCATTCAGACTGTAGATATACAGGGCATTCAGACTGTAGATATACAGGGCATTCAGACTGTAGATATACAGGGCATTCAGACTGTATTCAGGTTGTAACTTCCCAGCCGACTGTAGATATACAGGGCATTCAGACTGTAGATATACAGGGCATTCAGACAGTATTCAGGTTGTAACTTCCCAGCCGACTGTAGATATACAGGGCATTATTCAGACAGTAGATATACAGGGCATTCAGACTGTAGATATACAGGGCATTCAGACTGTAGATATACAGGGCATTCAGACTGTAGATATACAGGGCATTCAGACTGTAGATATACAGGGCATTCAGACTGTAGATATACAGGGCATTCAGACAGTATTCAGGTTGTAACTATGTAGATATACAGGGCATCATTCAGACAGTAGATATACACTGTAGATATACAGGGCATTCAGACTGTAGATATACAGGGCATTCAGACAGTATTCAGGTAGTAACTTCCCAGCCGACTGTAGATATACAGGGCATTCAGACTGTAGATATACAGGGCATTCAGACTGTATTCAGGGTATTCAGACTGTAGATATACAGGGCATTCAGACTGTAGATATACAGGGCATTCAGACTGTAGATATACAGGGCATTCAGACTGTAGATATACAGGGCATTCAGACTGTAGATATACAGGGCATTCAGACTGTAGATTTACAGGGCATTCAGACTGTAGATATCCAGGGGTATTCAGACTTGTAGATATACAGGGCATTCAGACTGTAGATATACAGGGCATTCAGACTGTAGATATACAGGGCATTCAGACTGTAGATATACAGGGCATTCAGACAGTAGATATACAGGGCATTCAGACAGTAGATATACAGGGAATTCAGACAGTAGATATACAGGGCATTCAGACTGTAGATATACAGGGCATTCAGACAGTATTCAGGTTGTAACTTCCCAGCCGACTGTAGAATTACAGGGCATTCAGACTGTAGATATACAGGGCATTCAGAAAGTATTCAGACCCCATTCCCACATTTTATTACAGCCTTATGTAACAGTATAACTTTAGACCGTCCCCTCGCCCATACCCGGGCGCGAACCAGGGACCCTCTGCACACATCAACAACAGTCACCCACGAAGCATCGTTACCCATCGCTCCACAAAAGCCGCGGCCCTTGCAGAGCAAGGGGAACTACTTCTTCAAGGTCTCAGAGCAAGTGACGTCACCGATTGAAACGCTATTTATCGCGCACCACCACTAACTAGCTAGCCATTTCACATCAGTTACACTAACACTCTAACATGCTAACACGCTAACACACTAGCATGCTAACACTCTAGCATGCTAACACGCACCGCTAACTAGCTATCAGTTTCACATCCGTTACACTTACTCTAAAACGGATTAAATAACAACAGTTCCTCATCAATCTACACACAAAACCCCATAATGACCAAGCAGAAACAAGTTTTCAGAAATGTTTGCAAATTTATAAACTAAAAATAAAAAACAGAAGTGTTCAGACCCTTTACTCAGTACTTTGTTGAGGGAAAAAAAAACACACAAACGTAATCAATTTTAGAAAAGGCTGTAATGTAACAAAATGTGGAAAAAGTCAAGGGTCTGAATACTTTCCCAAATGCACTGTATACATTTTCACAATGAACTGAGAGGAGAATGATGGCTTAATGGCTGGCAGACGCACACACACACACACACACACACACACACACACACACACACACACACACACACACACACAGACACACACACACAGAGACACACACAAAGACACACAGACACAGACACACACACAAACACACAGACACACACACATACAAAGACACACACAGTAGAGAGCGTGCAGAGTAAAGGTCTAATCGGTGTTTGTAGATTGATAGTTGTGGTGGGAACAGCTGGGGCTTTCCTTCAGTTCTCAGTCCCAAATGACACCCTATTCCCTACACACTGCAGGGTCCTACTTTGGACCAGTAGAGCACTATATAGGGAATAGAGTGGCCGTTGGGGAGGCAGATTACTGCTGCTCTTACCATCAGGGTCTTATAACAGGACTGCTGACGGACTGCCAACTCCATCAACACACACACTCTGAAGGCACTATCAGGTCATCACACACTAACGCGTGTGGCACGGTGTGTGTGTGTGTGGAGACACGGTACGCACACACACACACACAATTTTCATTCTGGGTCACACACACACACACACACACACACCTGTATTATCCTGCCTACAGCTGTGTATAAGACAGTATAATATGTTGCCGTGGTGACATCAGATCTCTACCAGTCAGGTTCTAGAACCTCTCAGGGAGGGAAGAGATGAGCAGACATCAGATCTCTACCAGTCACGGTTCTAGAACCTCTCAGGGAGGGAAGTGATGAGCAGACATCAGATCTCTACCAGTCACGGTTCTAGAACCTCTCAGGGAGGGAAGAGATGAGCAGACATCAGATCTCTACCAGTCACGGTTCTAGAACCTCTCAGGGAGGGAAGTGATGAGCAGACATCAGATCTCTACCAGTCACGGTTCTAGAACCTCTCAGGGAGGGAAGAGATGAGCAGACACCAGATCTCTACCGGTCACGGTTCTAGAACCTCTCAGGGAGGGAAGTGATGAGCAGACATCAGATCTCTACCAGTCACGGTTCTAGAACCTCTCAGGGAGGGAAGAGATGAGCAGACATCAGATCTCTACCAGTCACGGTTCTAGAACCTCTCAGGGAGGGAAGTGATGAGCAGACATCAGATCTCTACCAGTCACGGTTCTAGAACCTCTCAGGGAGGGAAGTGATGAGCAGACATCAGATCTCTACCAGTCACGGTTCTAGAACCTCTCAGGGAGGGAAGTGATGAGCAGACATCAGATCTCTACCGGTCACGGTTCTAGAACCTCTCAGGGAGGGAAGTGATGAGCAGACATCAGATCTCTAACAGTCACGGTTCTAGAACCTCTCAGGGAGGGAAGTGATGAGCAGACATCAGATCTCTAACAGTCACGGTTCTAGAACCTCTCGGGGAGGGAAGCGATGAGCAGACATCAGGACTACATTCCAAATGGCATCCTCTCCTCTCATTGGGAACACTGCTACTCAGGAAGCAGCACAGGTATCACTGTTTTGGGCATCACATGCATTGGGCTGTAGTGTGAAATAAGGAGAGGAGAAAGGCTGGGGGTAACTTCCAGATGTTTCAACAATCCAAAAAGCTGTTGGCTGATCTCTTAAAACTGTAGTTTACACTGCCCTGCATGTCGCCTGAGCAATAAGAAATATTGAAATCATTTCAAACTGAAATATATAGGCTAATCCTTTCCACTTGCAATAGGCCTATACTCATTTTCGCGGGCTAGAGACATCGTGGGCTACAGCGTTAACAAGACCGGTGGGAAACGGTGAGAGGGAGAGGCGAGGTGTAGTATTTAAAAACAATATTCCGCTAGAGATTTAAACAGATTTAAATGGAATTTATTGGGCTACTGTACAACGCACAAACACATCCGTTATCCTATAAATGAGGGACAACCGGTACTATTAAGGAGTTCCGCATATTCGGCTTTGTCAACACAAACAGCGGCGTCGATAAATCATAACTCCCGTGGCCATGTCTCGAGATCACATCCTTACCGTATCAACATCCTGCCAGCAGCGGTCTTTAGATCCTGGCGTCACTCGAATGAAACACCGTATTGTCCACCGTATGAAATACGGTATAGTCCACTGCGGGTGCCGCGTTTAAAGAAATAATCCAGGCAGGACTCTGTTCTCTTCCCGGTTTTCCTCTCTCTCGCTTCAATAATTCCTACCCCTGTGTGACTGAGTTGTTAAGTAGGGTATTCGGGACTGCTGGGAGCGGGAGTTGGAGTTCCGCAGATTTAAAGCATCAGACCCCGTCTATTGATATTCTCCCCGTATATAGAGCTTCAACGTGTTAGTTCTCCTCCCTCCTCATCAGTCTCCCGGTGGAAACGATCATTATTGTCCCTGTTTGGCGTGCGGAAGATGGAGATGGGAAGAGCGTGACGCGCGGCGCGACCTCCGCGGATGAGATCGAGTGCGAAATGGAATGAACTCCTCTCTACGCAGGGAGAATTCCCTTTCTCTTTAGCACCGGGACGCGAACCGGGACTGGGACGTGACGTCACTGTCGGATGGGAACAACTCTCTCTCAATAACTTATAGTCATGTATTACCATCGTTTTTGTTGTTGTTGTTGTGGTTGGACATTATTACTGCGCTGCAGACAATGTTTTGGCACTTCGCTATTCCAGGTGTTTGTGCGCCTCTCTCCTTCTCTCTCCCTCCTTTCAACACAATTTAAGTTCAATTTAAGGGGCTTTATTGGTGAAATAGATAATAAATAAAAGTGAAATAAACAATAAAAATGAACAGTAAACATTACACTCACAAAATTTCAAAAAGAATAAAAGACATTTCAAAAAGTCATATTATATATATATATATATATATAGTATATGTAATGACGTACAAATAGTTCAAGTACAAAAAAGGGAAATAAATAAGCATACATATGGGTTGTATTTACAATGGTGTTTGTTTTTCACTGGTTGCCCTTTTCGTGTGGCAACAGGTCACAGATCTTGCTGCTGTGATGTCACACTGTGGTATTTCACCCAGTAGATATGGGAGTTTATCAAAATTGGATTTGTGGGTCTGTGTAATCTGAGGGAAATATGTGTCTCTAATATGGTCATACATTGGGCAGGAAGTGAAGCTCAGTTTCCACCTCATTTTGTGGGCAGTGAGCACATAGCCTGTCTTCTCTTGAGAGCCATGTCTGCCTACGGCGGCCTTTCTCAATAGCAAGGCTGTTTCCTGAGTCTGTACATAGTCAAAGCTTTCCTTTAAGTTTGGGTCAGTCACAGTGGTCAGGTATTGTGCTGTGTGATGTTTAGGGCCAGCATTCTAGTTCTCTGTTTTATGGTTAATTCTTTTAGTTTTTTTCATGATTTGGTTGTGTCTAATTGTGTTGCTGTCCTGGGGCTCTGTGGGGTGTGTTTGTGTTTGTGAACAGAGCAAAAAAGACCAGCTTGCTTAGGGGACTCGTCTCCAGGATATTCTCTCTGTAGGTGATGGCTTTGTTATGGAAGGTTTTGGGAACGTTTTAGGTCTCTGTCTCTCTGACTCCCCTCTCTCTTTTTCTCTCTCTGTCTTTCTCTCTCTGTCGTCTCTCACTTGCTCTTTATCTCTCTCTCTTTTTCTCTCTCTGTCGTTCTCTCTCTGTCGTTCTCTCTCTGTCGTTCTCTCTCTCTCTCTCTCTCTCTCTCTCTCTCTCTCTCTCTCTCTCTGCCTCTCTCTCTCTCTGTGTCTGTGTGTGTGTGTGTGTGTGTGTGTGTGTGTGTGTGTGTGTGTGTGTGTGTGTGTGTGTGTGTGTGTGTGTGTGTGTGTGTGTGTGTGTGTGTGTGTGTGTGTGTGTGTGTGTGTGTGTGAGTTGACCCAGAAGACAATCAGCCCAGTTTAGTCCCCATCAGCGATATGCAAATGAGACTCACATAGTAAACTACATGCTTTTGTTGCACAAACACCAACAGCACAGGAACAGTATATACCTCAGCTCCTGCTGAGCAGCTGAATGAACAGAATCAGATGTTAGAGGCTTACAGCTGGGCCGGAACAAAAGCCTGCACTGTCCAGGAGGAGGGTTGGCCACCCCTGTAGAACAACTCTATACTACAACATTAACCAAACCAGAAACCGTGGATTGATGGCAGCATTCGCGTGAAACTCAAAGCACGAACCACTGCTTTTAATCAGGGCAAGGTGACCGGAAACATGACCGAATACAAACAGTGCAACTATTCCCTCCGCAAGGCAATCAAACAAGCTAAGCGTCAGTATAGAGACAAAGTAGAATCGCAATTCAACGGCTCAGACACAAGAGGTATGTGGCAGGGTCTACAGTCAATCACGGATTACAAAAAGAAAACCAGCCCAGTCACGGACCAGTATGCCTTGCTCCCAGGCAGACTAAATCACTTTTTTGCCCGCTTTGAGGACAATACAGTGCCACTGACACGGCCCACAACCAAAACATGCGGACTCTCCTTCACTGCAGCCGAGGTTAGTAAAACATTTAAACGTGTTAACCCTCGCAAGGCTGCAGGCCCAGACGGCATCCCCAGCCGCGCCCTCAGAGCATGCGCAGACCAGCTGGCTGGTGTGTTTACGGACATATTCAATCGATCCCTATCCCAGTCTGCTGTTCCCACATGCTTCAAGAGGGCCACCATTGTTCCTGTTCCCAAGAAAGCTAAGGTAACTGAGCTAAACGACTACCGCCCCGTAGCACTCACCTCCGTCATCATAAAGTGCTTTGAGAGACTAGTCAAGGACCATATCACCTCCACCCTACCTGACACACTAGACCCACTCCAATTTGCTTACCGCCCAAATAGGTCCACAGACGATTCAAATCTCAACCCCGCCCTGTGCAACTGGGTACTGGACTTCCTGACGGGCCGCCCCCAGGTGGTGAGGGTAGGCAACAACATCTCCTCCCCGCTGATCATCAACACTGGGGCTCCACAAGGGTGCGTTCTGAGCCCTCTCCTGTACTCCCTGTTCACCCACGACTGCGTGGCCACGCACGCCTCCAACTCAATCATCAAGTTTGCGGACGACGCAACAGTGGTAGGCTTGATTACCAACAACGACGAGACGGCCTACAGGGAGGAGGTGAGGGCCCTCGGAGTGTGGTGTCAGGAAAATAACCTCACACTCAACGTCAACAAAACTAAGGAGATGATTGTGGACTTCAGGAAACAGCAGAGGGAACACCCCCCTATCCACATCTATGGAACAGTAGTGGAGAGGGTAGTAAGTTTTAAGTTCCTCGGCGTACACATCACAGACAAACTGAATTGGTCCACCCACACAGACAGCATCGTGAAGAAGGCGCAGCAGCGCCTCTTCAACCTCAGGAGGCTGAAGAAATTTGGCTTGTCACCAAAAGCACTCACAAACTTCTACAGATGCACAATCGAGAACATCCTGTCGGGCTGTATCACCGCCTGGTACGGCAACTGCTCTGCCCACAACCGTAAGGCTCTCCAGAGGGTAGTGAGGTCTGCACAACGCATCACCGGGGGCAAACTGCCGATCTGCGGCCAACAAGGCAGAGTTCATCTCAGCCTATGTCTCCCTCCAGTCCCTCGACTTCTTGGCTCTGACGGAAACATGGATCACCACAGACAACACCGCTACTCCTACTGCTCTCTCTTCGTCCGCCCACGTGCTCTCGCACACCCCGAGAGCTTCTGGTCAGCGGGCTGGTGGCACCGGGATCCTCATCTCTCCCAAGTGGTCATTCTCTCTTTCTCCCCTTACCCATCTGTCTATCGCCTCCTTTGAATTCCATGCTGTCACAGTTACCAGCCCTTTCAAGCTTAACATCCTTATCATTTATCGCCCTCCAGGTTCCCTCGGAGAGTTCATCAATGAGCTTGATGCCTTGATAAGCTCCTTTCCTGAGGACGGCTCACCTCTCACAGTTCTGGGCGACTTTAACCTCCCCACGTCTACCTTTGACTCATTCCTCTCTGCCTCCTTCTTTCCACTCCTCTCCTCTTTTGACCTCACCCTCTCACCTTCCCCCTACTCACAAGGCAGGCAATACGCTCGACCTCATCTTTACTAGATGCTGTTCCTCCACTAACCTCATTGCAACTCCCTCCAAGTCTCCGACCACTACCTTGTATCCTTTTCCCTCTCGCTCTCATCCAACACTTCCCACACTGCCCCTACTCGGATGGTATCGCGCCGTCCCAACCTTCGCTCTCTCTCCCCCGCTACTCTCTCCTCTTCCATCCTATCATCTCTTCCCTCTGCTCAAACCTTCTCCAACCTATCTCCTGATTCTGCCTCCTCAACCCTCCTCTCCTCCCTTTCTGCATCCTTTGACTCTCTATGTCCCCTATCCTCCAGGCCGGCTCGGTCCTCCCCTCCCGCTCCGTGGCTCGACGACTCATTGCGAGCTCACAGAACAGGGCTCCGGGCAGCCGAGCGGAAATGGAGGAAAACTCGCCTCCCTGCAGACCTGGCATCCTTTCACTCCCTCCTCTCTACATTTTCCTCCTCTGTCTCTGCTGCTAAAGCCACTTTCTACCACTCTAAATTCCAAGCATCTGCCTCTAACCCTAGGAAGCTCTTTGCCACCTTCTCCTCCCTCTTGAATCCTCCTCCCCCTCCCCCTCCTCCCTCTCTGCAGATGACTTCGTCAACCATTTTGAAAAGAAGGTCGACGACATCCGATCCTCGTTTGCTAAGTCAAACGACACCGCTGGTTCTGCTCACACTGCCCTACCCTGTGCTCTGACCTCTTTCTCCCCTCTCTCTCCAGATGACATCTCGCGTCTTGTGACGGCCGGCCGCCCAACAACCTGCCCGCTTGACCCTATCCCCTCCTCTTTCTCCAGACCATCTCCGGTGACCTTCTCCCTTACCTCACCTCGCTCATCAACTCATCCCTGACCGCTGGCTACGTCCCTCCCGTCTTCAAGAGAGCGAGAGTTGCACCCCTTCTGAAAAAACCTACACTCGATCCCTCCGATGTCAACAACTACAGACCAGTATCCCTTCTTTCTTTTCTCTCCAAAACTCTTGAACGTGCCGTCCTTGGCCAGCTCTCCCGCTATCTCTCTCAGAATGACCTTCTTGATCCAAATCAGTCAGGTTTCAAGACTAGTCATTCAACTGAGACTGCTCTTCTCTGTATCACAGAGGCGCTCCGCACTGCTAAAGCTAACTCTCTCTCCTCTGCTCTCATCCTTCTAGACCTATCGGCTGCCTTCGATACTGTGAACCATCAGATCCTCCTCTCCACCCTCTCCGAGTTGGGCATCTCCGGCGCGGCCCACGCTTGGATCGCGTCCTACCTGACAGGTCGCTCCTACCAGGTGGCGTGGCGAGAATCCGTCTCCTCACCACGTGCTCTCACCACTGGTGTCCCCCAGGGCTCTGTTCTAGGCCCTCTCCTATTCTCGCTATACACCAAGTCACTTGGCTCTGTCATAACCTCACATGGTCTCTCCTATCATTGCTATGCAGACGACACACAATTAATCTTCTCCTTTCCCCCTTCTGACGACCAGGTGGCGAATCGCATCTCTGCATGTCTGGCAGACATATCAGTGTGGATGACGGATCATCACCTCAAGCTGAACCTCGGCAAGACGGAGCTGCTCTTCCTCCCGGGAAGGACTGCCCGTTCCATGATCTCGCCATCACGGTTGACAACTCCATTGTGTCCTCGTCCCAGAGCGCTAAGAACCTTGGCGTGATCCTGGACAACACCCTGTCGTTCTCAAATAACATCAAGGCGGTGGCCCGTTCCTGTAGGTTCATGCTCTACAACATCCGCAGAGTACGACCCTGCCTCACACAGGAAGCGGCGCAGGTCCTAATCCAGGCACTTGTCATCTCCCGTCTGGATTACTGCAACTCGCTGTTGGCTGGGCTCCCTGCCTGTGCCATTAAACCCCTACAACTCATCCAGAACGCCGCAGCCCGTCTGGTGTTCAACCTTCCCAAGTTCTCTCACGTCACCCCGCTCCTCCGCTCTCTCCACTGGCTTCCAGTTGAAGCTCGCATCCGCTACAAGACCATGGTGCTTGCCTACGGAGCTGTGAGGGGAACGGCACCTCACTACCTCCAGGCTCTGATCAGGCCCTACACCCAAACAAGGGCACTGCGTTCATCCACCTCTGGCCTGCTCGCCTCCCTACCACTGAGGAAGTACAGTTCCCGCTCAGCCCAGTCAAAACTGTTCGCTGCTCTGGCCCCCCAATGGTGGAACAAACTCCCTCACGACGCCAGGACAGCGGAGTCAATCACCACCTTCCGGAGACACCTGAAACCCCACCTCTTTAAGGAATACCTAGGATAGGATAAAGTAATCCTTCTCCCCTCCCCCCTTAAAAGACCTAGATGCACTATTGTAAAGTGGCTGTTCCACTGGATGTCATAAGGTGAAAGCACCAATTTGTAAGTCGCTCTGGATAAGAGCGTCTGCTAAATGACTTAAATGTAAATGTAAATGTAATGCAAACTACCTGCCCTAATGGACACCTACACCACCCGATGTCACAGGAAGGCCATAAAGATCATCAAGGACAACAACCACCCGAGCCACTGCGTGTTCACCCCGCTATCATCCAGAAGGCGAGGTCAGTACAGGTGCATCAAAGCTGGGACCGAGAGACTGAAAAACAGCTTCTATCTCAAGGCCATCAGACTGTTAAACAGCCACCACTAACATTGAGTGGCTGCTGCCAACACACTGACTCAACTCCAGCCACTTTAATAATGGGAATTGAATGGAATTGATGTAAAATATATCACTAGCCACTTTAAACAATGCTACTTAATATAATGTTTACATACCCTACATTATTCATCTCATATGTATACGTATATACTGTACTCTATATCATCTACTGCATCTTTATGTAATACATGTATCACTAGCCACTTTAACTATGCCACTTTGTTTACATACTCATCTCATATGTATATACTGTACTCGATACCATCTACTGTATCTTGCCTATGCCGCTCTGTACCATCACTCATTCATATATCTTTATGTACATATTCTTTATCCCTTTACACTTGTGTGTATAAGGTAGTAGTTTTGGAATTGTTAGCTAGATTACTCGTTGGTTATTACTGCATTGTCGGAACTAGAAGCACAAGCATTTCGCTACACTCGCATTAACATCTGCTAACCATGTGTATGTGACAAATACACTTTGATTTGATTTGATTTGTAGCCCAATACAGGAAGGAAGAATGGATATGAAAGAAAGAGGAAATGGTCATCGCTTCACTTGGCCCAGGCACATCAAAGAGTTGACATTTAATACATCCGGTTGCCTGTCCGCTAGGCATCAGAGAGACTTATCAATGATGCTATTTGGTACCAAACCAGTAACAGACATTGTAGAAGGTCACACACACACACTACACACACACACACACACACACACACACACACACACACACACACACACACACACACACACACACACACACACACACACACACACACACACACACAGAGACGCACAGCTGGCCCGCTAAGCATCAGAGAGACTTATCAATGATGCTATTTGGAACCAAACCAACTAAAACCTTGTTCACACTGCAGGACTTAATGCTCAAATCAGTTTAGTTTTTTTCAAATCTGTTTCTTGGAATAGGGACTATCCAAACAGCAAGTAACGAGCAACCAGATCAGATTTGCGTGTGTTTCAGACGGTAGTCATTTGCTGACATGGTTACGGTAGTTGTCATAGTAACGACGGGTGTGTGTGGTGGTGGTGGCGGTGTTGTCTGATTGGTGGTGGTGCTCAGAAGTTCTGTATTAAGCTGTGATGACAACAACGCCTGTCCATGGGATGTTTCTCTGTTTGCTTTGGATGTTCTAAATCACAGTGTAACGACACATTTAAAGCCTCAAATGGATCATCTGAACCAACTTTCAGAAAACGAGTCCTAGCTAGCTAACCCTTTAGCTTTCTAGACTATTCACTCATTTAGTTTGTAAACAAATTGACAAGCTAGTTAGCTGCCACATGTTTTTGTCCAACTGTCAACAGACTAGCTACCTAGCAACAAGACATGCCAACTATAACAGCCTAAACACCACATGTTCTGGTCCAACTGTCAACAGACTAGCTACCTAGCAACAAGATATGCCAACTAACAGCCTAAACACCACATGTTCTTGTCCAACTGTCAACAGACTAGCTACCTAGCAACAAGATATGCCAACTATAACAGCCTAAACACCACATGTTCTTGTCCAACTGTCAACAGACTAGCTACCTAGCAACAAGATATGCCAACTATAACAGCCTAAACACCACATGTTCTTGTCCAACTGTCAACAGACTAGCTACCTAGCAACAAGATATGCCAACTATAACAGCCTAAACACCACATGTTCTGGTCCAACTGTCAACAGACTAGCTACCTAGCAACAAAATATGCCAACTAACAGCCTAAACACCACATGTTCTTGTCCAACTGTCAACAGACTAGCTACCTAGCAACAAGAAATGCCAACTAACAGCCTATACACCACATGAGGGTAAAAAACATCAGACACAAGTCACATGACCAGGAATCAGACTTCTATCTCTTGAAACCAGCTACGAAGGTGGTTTGGAAGAAATGTGGCTTGAAATATCTGATTCCATGTGATTTTTGGCTGTTCCGACTGCAGGAAAAAGATCAGATTTGAATCGGATATGCAAATGAATAGGACTTGAGTCACTTCAAACTGCCAATGTGAACAGGGCTTAGCTAGACCAGGCGTCTCCTACCTTTTCTAGCATGACAGCTTCCTGCAGCTAAATGACCAAATCTCCCTCTAGTGGCCTCATGGGTGTAATGCTCAGTCTGAGTGGAACCAGTGGACTCAATAGGCTGAGTGAGGAGGTCAGGGTGCAGGGTATTTCAGTCTGAGTAGAAACAGTGGTCTCAATAGGCTGAGTGAGGAGGTCAGGGTGCAGGGTAGTTCAGTCTGAGTAGAACCAGTGGACTCAATAGGCTGAGTGAGGAGGTCAGGGTGCAGGATAGTTCAGTCTGAGTAGAACCAGTGGACTCAATAGGCTGAGTGAGGAGGTCAGGGTGCAGGGTAGTTCAGTCTGAGTGGAACCAGTGGACTCAATAGGCTGAGTGAGGAGGTCAGGGTGCAGGGTAGTTCAGTCTGAGTGGAACCAGTGGACTCAATAGGCTGAGTGAGGAGGTCAGGGTGCAGGGTAGTTCAGTCTGAGTGGAACCAGTGGACTCAATAGGCTGAGTGAGGAGGTCAGGGTGCAGGGTAGTTCAGTCTGAGTGGAACCAGTGAACTCAATAGGCTGAGTGAGGAGGTCAGGGTGCAGGATAGTTCAGTCTGAGTAGAACCAGTGGACTCAATAGGCTGAGTGAGGAGGTCAGGGTGCAGGGTAGTTCAGTCTGAGTGGAACCAGTGGTCTCAATAGGCTGATTGAGGAGGTCAGGGTGCAGGGTAGTTCAGTCTGAGTAGAACCAGTGGACTCAATAGGCTGAGTGAATGAGGAGCAGATGCTGTCACCCTTCAAAGAGGGGGGATTAAAGAGGGAGGAGTAAGTAGGTAGAACAGTTTCCTAGGGTTAGAGGCAGAAGCTTGACATTTAGAGTGGTAGAAAGTGGCTTTAGCAGTGGGTACAGACGGAGATAAGATAGAGATGCAGGAGTGA
>NC_088413.1:8543181-8550681 GCF_034236695.1 Oncorhynchus nerka | reverse complement strand
ATCTCTCATTTTGCTGAATATCTCTTCTACAGGATCTGAACTCTCATTCTGCTGAGCATCTCTTCTACAGGGTCAGATCTCTCATTCTACTGAGCATCTCTTCTACAGGGTCTGATCTCTCATTCTGCTGAGCATCTCTTCTACAGGATCTGATCTGGATCTGATCTCTCATTCTGCTGAGCATCTCTTCTACAGGATCTGATCTCTCATTCTGCTGAGCATCTCTTCTACAGGATCTGATCTGGATCTGAACATTTGAACATCTTGGCCACGTTCTGTTATAATCTCCACCCGGCACAGCCAGAAGAGGACTGGCCACCCCACATATGCTCTCTCTAATTCTCTCTTTCTTTCTCTCTCTCGGAGGACCTGAGCCCTAGGACCGTGCCCCAGGACTACCTGACATGATGACTCCTTGCTGTCCCCAGTCCACCTGACTGTGCTGCTGCTCCAGTTTCAACTGTTCTGCCTTATTATTATTCGACCATGCTGGTCATTTATGAACATTTGAACATCTTGGTCATGTTCTGTTATAATCTCTACCTCTTCACAGCCAGAAGAGGACTGGCCACCCCACATAGCCTGGTTCCTCTCTAGGTTTCTTCCTAGGTTTTGGCCTTTCTAGGGAGTTTTTCCTAGCCACCGTGCTTTTACACCTGCATTGTTTGCTGTTTGGGGTTTTAGGCTGGGTTTCTGTACAGCACTTTGAGATATCAGCTGATGTACGAAGGGCTATATAAATAAATTTGATTTGATTTGATTTGATCTGATCTCTCATTCTGCTGAGCATCTCTTCTACAGGATCTGATCTCTCATTCTGCTGAATATCTCTTCTACAGGATCTGATCTTTCATTCCTCATTCTGCTGAGCATCTCTTCTACAGAATCTGATCTGGATCTGATCTCTCATTCTGCTGAGCATCTCTTCTACAGGATCTGAACTCTCATTCTGCTGATCATCTCTTCTACAGGGTCTGATCTGGATCTGATCTCTCATTCTGCTGAATATCTCTTCTACAGGATCTGAACTCTCATTCTGCTGATCATCTCTTCTACAGGGTCTGATCTGGATCTGATCTCTCATTCTGCTGAGCATCTCTTCTACAGGGTCTGATCTCTCATTCTACTGAGCATCTCTTCTACAGGGTCTGATCTCTCATTCTGCTGAGCATCTCTTCTACAGGATCTGATCTGGATCTGATCTCTCATTCTGCTGAGCATCTCTTCTACAGGATCTGATCTCTCATTCTGCTGAGCATCTCTTCTACAGGATCTGATCTGGATCTGATCTCTCATTCTGCTGAGCATCTCTTCTACAGGATCTGATCTCTCATTCTGCTGAGCATCTCCTTCTACAGGGTCTGATCTGATCTCTCATTCTGCTGAGCATCTCTTCTACAGGGTCTGATCTGATCTCTCATTCTGCTGAGCATCTCCTTCTACAGGGTCTGATCTGATCTCTCATTCTGCTGAGCATATCTTCTCCAGGATCTGATCTGGATCTGATCTCTCATTCTGCTGAGCATCTCTTCTACAGGGTCTGATCTGGATCTGATCTCTCATTCTGCTGAGCATCTCCTTCTACAGGGTCTGATCTGATCTCTCATTCTGCTGAGCATCTCCTTCTACAGGGTCTGATCTGATCTCTCATTCTGCTGAGCATCTCCTCCTACTAGACTGATCTGATCTAGATCTGATCTGGATCTGATCTCTCATTCTGCTGAGCATCTCCTCCTACAGGATCTGATCTGGATCTGATCTCTCATTCTGCTGAGCATCTCCTCCTACAGGATCTGATCTGGATCTGATCTCTCATTCTGCTGATCATCTCCTCCTACAGGATCTGATCTGGATCTGATCTGGATCTGATCTCTCATTCTGCTGAGCATCTCCTCCTACAGGATCTGATCTGGATCTGATCTCTCATTCTGCTGAGCATCTCCTCCTACAGGATCTGATCTGGATCTGATCTCTCATTCTGCTGAGCATCTCCTCCTACAGGATCTGATCTAGATCTGATCTCTCATTCTGCTGAGCATCTCCTCCTACAGGATCTGATCTGGATCTGATCTCTCATTCTGCTGAGCATCTCTTCTACAGGATCTGATCTCTCATTCTGCTGAATATCTCTTCTACAGGATCTGATCTCTCATTCCTCATTCTGCTGAGTATCTCTTCTACAGGATTTGATCTGGATCTGATCTCTCATTCTGCTGAGCATCTCTTCTACAGGGTCTGATCTCTCATTCTGCTGAGCATCTCTTCTACAGGGTCTGATCTCTCATTCTGCTGAGCATCTCTTCTACAGGATCTGATCTGGATCTGATCTCTCATTCTGCTGAATATCTCTTCTACAGGATCTGATCTCTCATTCCTCATTCTGCTGAGCATCTTTTCTACAGGATCTGATCTCTCATTCTGCTGAGCATCTCTTCTACAGGGTCTGATCTCTCATTCTGCTGAGCATCTCTTCTACGGGATCTGATCTGATCTCTCATTCTGCTGAGCATCTCTTCTACAGGATCTGATCTCTCATTCTGCTGAATATCTCTTCTACAGGGTCTGATCTGATCTGATCTCTCGTTCTGCTGAGCATCTCTTCTACAGGGTCTGATCTCTCATTCTGCTGAGCATCTCTTCTACGGGATCTGATCTGATCTCTCATTCTGCTGAGCATCTCTTCTACAGGATCTGATCTCTCATTCTGCTGAATATCTCTTCTACAGGGTCTGATCTGATCTGATCTCTCGTTCTGCTGAGCATCTCTTCTACAGGGTCTGATCTCTCATTCTGCTGAGCATCTCTTCTACGGGATCTGATCTGATCTCTCATTCTGCTGAGCATCTCTTCTACAGGATCTGATCTCTCATTCTGCTGAATATCTCTTCTACAGGGTCTGATCTGATCTGATCTCTCATTCTGCTGAGCATCTCTTCTACAGGGTCTGATCTCTCATTCTGCTGAGCATCTCTTCTACGGGATCTGATCTGATCTCTCATTCTGCTGAGCATCTCTTCTACAGGATCTGATCTCTCATTCCTCATTCTGCTGAGCATCTCTTCTACAGGATCTGACCTGGATCTGATCTCTCATTCTACTGAGCATCTCTTCTACAGGATCTGATCTCTCATTCTGCTGAATATCTCTCCTACAGGATCTGATCACTCATTCATCATTCTGCTGAGCATCTTTTCTACAGAATCTGATCTCTCATTCTGCTGAGCATTTCTTCTACAGGGTCTGATCTGATCTCTCATTCTGCTGAGCATCTCTTCTACAGGGTCTGATCTCTCATTCTGCTGAGCATCTCTTCTACAGGGTCTGATCTCTCATTCTGCTGAGCATCTCTTCTACAGGGTCTGATCTCTCATTCTGCTGAGCATCTCTTCTACAGGTTCTGATCTGGATCTGATCTCTCATTCTGCTGAGCATCTCTTCTACAGGGTCTGATCTGATCTCTCATTCTGCCGAGCATCTCTTCTACAGGGTCTGATCTCTCATTCTGCTGAGCATCTCTTCTACGGGATCTGATCTGATCTCTCATTCTGCTGAGCATCTCTTCTACAGGATCTGATCTCTCATTCTGCTGAAAATCTCTTCTACAGGGTCTGATCTGATCTGATCTCTCATTCTGCTAAGCATCTCTTCTACAGGATCTGATCTCTCATTACTCATTCTGCTGAGCATCTCTTCTACAGGATCTGATCTGGATCTGATCTCTCATTCTGCTGAGAATCTCTTCTACAGGATCTGATCTCTCATTCTGCTGAATATCTCTTCTACAGGATCTGATCTCTCTTTCCTCATTCTGCTGAGCATCTTTTCTACAGGATCTGAACTCTCATTCTGCTGAGCATCTCTTCTACAGGGTCTGATCTCTCATTCTGCTGAGCATCTCTTCTACAGGGTCTGATCTCTCATTCTGCTGAGCATCTCTTCTACAGGATCTGATCTGGATCTGATCTCTCATTCTGTTGAGCATCTCTTCTAAAGGATCTGATCTCTCATTCTGCTGAATATCTCTTCTACAGGATCTGATCTCTCATTCCTCATTCTGCTGAATATCTTTTCTACAGGATCTGATCTCTCATTCTGCTGAGCATCTCTTCTACAGGGTCTGATCTGATCTCTCATTCTGCTGAGCATCTCTTCTACAGGGTCTGATCTCTCATTCTGCTGAGCATCTCTTCTACAGATTCTGATCTGGATCTGATCTCTCATTCTGCTGAGCATCTCTTCTACAGGGTCTGATCTGATCTCTCATTCTGCCGAGCATCTCTTCTACAGGGTCTGATCTCTCATTCTGCTGAGCATCTCTTCTACGGGATCTGATCTGATCTCTCATTCTGCTGAGCATCTCTTCTACAGGATCTGATCTCTCATTCTGCTGAAAATCTCTTCTACAGGGTCTGATCTGATCTGATCTCTCATTCTGCTAAGCATCTCTTCTACAGGATCTGATCTCTCATTCCTCATTCTGCTGAGCATCTCTTCTACAGGATCTGATCTGGATCTGATCTCTCATTCTGCTGAGAATCTCTTCTACAGGATCTGATCTCTCATTCTGCTGAATATCTCTTCTACAGGATCTGATCTCTCTTTCCTCATTCTGCTGAGCATCTCTTCTACAGGATCTGATCTCTCATTCTGCTGAATATCTCTTCTACAGGATCTGATCTCTCATTCCTCATTCTGCTGAGCATCTTTTCTACAGGATCTGAACTCTCATTCTGCTGAGCATCTCTTCTACAGGGTCTGATCTCTCATTCTGCTGAGCATCTCTTCTACAGGATCTGATCTGGATCTGATCTCTCATTCTGCTGAGCATCTCTTCTAAAGGATCTGATCTCTCATTCTGCTGAATATCTCTTCTACAGGATCTGATCTCTCATTCCTCATTCTGCTGAATATCTTTTCTACAGGATCTGATCTCTCATTCTGCTGAGCATCTCTTCTACAGGGTCTGATCTGATCTCTCATTCTGCTGAGCATCTCTTCTACAGGGTCTGATCTCTCATTCTGCTGAGCATCTCTTCTACAGGGTCTGATCTCTCATTCTGCTGAATATCTCTTCTACAGGTTCTGATCTGGATCTGATCTCTCATTCTGCTGAGCATCTCTTCTACAGGGTCTGATCTGATCTCTCATTCTGCCGAGCATCTCTTCTACAGGGTCTGATCTCTCATTCTGCTGAGCATCTCTTCTACGGGATCTGATCTGATCTCTCATTCTGCTGAGCATCTCTTCTACAGGATCTGATCTCTCATTCTGCTGAAAATCTCTTCTACAGGGTCTGATCTGATCTGATCTCTCATTCTGCTAAGCATCTCTTCTACAGGATCTGATCTCTCATTCCTCATTCTGCTGAGCATCTCTTCTACAGGATCTGATCTGGATCTGATCTGGATCTGATCTCTCATTCTGCTGAGCATCTCCTCCTACTAGACTGAGAGAGATATGACTTCACGCTGTGAAATAGTTCTATTTAAATAGTTCTATTTCACGGTTATTAGAACGTAAATGTTCCTATTACACACTTGTTATGGCAGTTTTGCGTCCAAAATGACACGTTATTCCCTATTACAGTGCACTACTTTGGACCACAGGACCTGGTCTAAAAAATAGTGCACTGAATAGGGAATAGGGTGCCATTTGGGACGGAGTCATACTTTTCCTGGTACTGAATATTTCTTATTTTAGATCGTCATCTTTTCAGTTAGCTCCTCTTCATACCCCGTGGTTGGAGAGAAAGAGAGAGTCAGGGGGAAATGGAGAGAGAGAGAGGTTGGAGAGAGAGAGAGGTTGGAGAGAGAGAGAGGTTGGAGAGAGAGAGAGTCATGGGGAAATGGAGAGAGGTTGGAGAGAGAGAGAGGATAGAGGATAGAGAAAGAGAGAGTCAGGGGAAAATGGAGAGAGAGAGGTTGGAGAGAGAGAGAGAGGTTGGAGAGAGAGAGAGGTTGGAGAGAGAGAGAAAGTCATGGGGAAATGGAGAGAGGTTGGAGAGAGAGAGGTTAGAGAAAGAGAGAGTCAGGGGAAATGGAGAGAGGTTGGAGAGAGAGAGGTTGGAGAGAGAGAGAGAGGTTGGAGAGAGAGAGAGAGGTTGGAGAGAGAGAGAGTCATGGGGAAATGGAGAGAGGTTGGAGAGAGAGAGGTTAGAGAAAGAGAGAGTCAGGGGAAATGGAGAGAGGTTGGAGAGAGAGAGAGAGGTTGGAGAGAGAGAGAGAGTCATGGGGAAATGGAGAGAGGTTGGAGAGAGAGAGGTTAGAGAAAGAGAGAGTCAGGGGAAATGGAGAGAGGTTGGAGAGAAAGAGAGAGGTTGGAGAGAGAGGTTGGAGAGAGAGAGAGGTTGGAGAGAGAGAGAGGTTGGAGAGAGAGAGAGAGAGTCATGGGGAAATGGAGAGAGGTTGGAGAGAGAGAGGTTAGAGAACGAGAGAGTCAGGGGAAATGGAGAGAGGTTGGAGAGAGAGAGAGAGGTTGGAGAGAGAGGTTGGAGAGAGAGAGGTTGGAGAGAGAGAGAGAGGTTGGAGAGAGAGAGAGAGAGTCATGGGGAAATGGAGAGAGGTTGGAGAGAGAGAGGTTAGAGAAAGAGAGAGTCAGGGGAAATGGAGAGAGGTTGGAGAGAGAGAGAGAGGTTGGAGAGAGAGGTTGGAGAGAGAGAGAGGTTGGAGAGAGAGGTTGGAGAGAGAGAGAGGTTGGAGAGAGAGAGAGGTTGGAGAGAGAGAGAGAGTATATAACAGGTATGGATTGACCTTACAGTGAAATGCTGAATATAACAGGTATAGATTGACCTTACAGTGAAATGCTGAATATAACAGGTATAGATTGACCTTACAATAATTTGCTAAATATATATATATATCTTACACGTTTTCACTTTGTCATTATGGTGTAGAATGTTTTAAATATTTAATCAATGTTGAATTCAGTCTCTCTCTCTCTCTCTCTCTCTCTCTCTCTCTCTCTCTCTCTCTCTCTCTCTCAGGCAACCATTCTGACTAAAATGAGATCCTTGTGAGTGTGAGATAAAGAGGCAGAGTGTGTTTCTGTGTGTGTTTCTGTGTGTGTTTGTGTCTCTCTCTATAGAGTGAATGGTGTATTATCCAACCTGAGAGAGCTTGGATATGGTCCACAATGGAAGCCTTCAGAATACTGGGTGACAGTTGATGGAGTATTAACCCTGTAACCATGCGGATATATGCAGAAAAAAATCTTCCTCCTCCCCATCCATTCTCCTCCTCCTCCTCCCCATCCATTCTCCTCCTCCTCTTCCTCCACCCCATCCATTCTCCTCCTCCTCCTCCCCATCCATTCTCCTCCTCCTCCTCCTCTTCCTCCACCCCATCCATTCTCCTCCTCCTGCTCTTCCTCCACCCCATCCATTCTCCTCCTCCTCCTCTTCCTCCACCCCATCCATTCTCCTCCTCCTCCTCTTCCTCCACCCCATCCATTCTCCTCTTCCTCCTCTTCCTCCCCCCATCCATTCTCCTCCTCCTCCTCTTC
>NC_088413.1:8523181-8538181 GCF_034236695.1 Oncorhynchus nerka | reverse complement strand
AGATATAAAACTGGACCTCTAAACCAGATATAAAACTGGACCTCTAAACCAGATATAAAACTGGACCTCTAAAAACCAGATATAAAACTGGACCTCTAAACCAGATATAAAACTGGACCTCTAAACCAGATATAAAACTGGACCTCTATAAAACTGGACCTCTAAACCAGATATAAAACTGGACCTCTAAACCAGATATAAAACTGGACCTCTAAACCAGATATAAAACTGGACCTCTAAACCAGATATAAAACTGGACCTCTAAACCAGATATAAAAGATATAAAACTGGACCTCTAAACCAGATATAAAACTGGACCTCTAAACCAGATATAAAACTGGACCTCTAAACCAGATATAAAACTGGACCTCTAAACCAGATATAAAACTGGACCTCTAAACCAGATATAAAACTGGACAGATATAAAACTGGACCTCTAAACCAGATATAAAACTGGACCTCCAAAAAACTGGACCTCTATAAAACTGACCCTCTAGATATAAAACTGGACCTCTAAACCAGATATAAAACTGGACCTCTAAACCAGATATAAAACTGGACCTCTAAACCAGATATAAAACTGGACCTCTACACCAGATATAAAACTGGACCTCTAAACCAGATATAAAACTGGAAAAGATATAAAACTGGACCTCTAAACCAGATATAAAACTGGACCTCTAAACCAGATATAAAACTGGACCTCTAAACCAGATATAAAACTGGACCTCTACACCAGATATAAAGATATAAAACTGGACCTCTAAACCAGATATAAAACTGGACCTCTACACCAGATATAAAACTGGACCTCTAAACCAGATATAAACTGGACCTCTATAAAACCAGATATAAAACTGGACCTCCAGATAAAAACCTCTAAACCAGATATAAAACTGGACCTCTACACCAGATATAAAACTGGACCTCTAAACCAGATATAAAACTGGACCTCTAAACCAGATATAAAACTGGACCTCTAAACCAGATATAAAACTGGACCTCTAAACCAGATATAAAACTGGACCTCCACACCTCTACACCAGATATAAAACTGGACCTCTACACCAGATATAAAACTGGACCTCTAAACCAGATATAAAACTGGACCTCTAAACCAGATATAAAACTGGACCTCTAAACCAGATATAAAACTGGACCTCTAAACCAGATATAAAACTGGACCTCTACACCTCTAAACCAGATATAAAACTGGACCTCTACACCAGATATAAAACTGGACCTCTACACCAGATATAAAACTGGACCTCTAAACCAGATATGAAACTGGACCTCCACACCAGATATAAAACTGGACCTCTACACCAGATATAAAACTGGACCTCTAAACCAGATATAAAACTGGACCTCTAAACCAGATATAAAACTGGACCTCTAAACCAGATATAAAACTGGACCCCTAAACCAGATATAAAACTGGACCTCCACACCAGATATAAAACTGGACCTCCACACCAGATATAAAACTGGACCTCCACACCAGATATAAAACTGGACCTCTACACCAGATATAAAACTGGACCTCCACACCTCTAAACCAGATATAAAACTGGACCTCTACACCAGATATAAAACTGGACCTCTACACCAGATATAAAACTGGACCTCTACACCAGATATAAAACTGGACCTCTACACCAGATATAAAACTGGACCTCTAAACCAGATATAAAACTGGACCTCTAAACCAGATATAAAACTGGACCTCCACACCAGATATAAAACTGGACCTCCACACCAGATATAAAACTGGACCTCCACACCAGATATAAAACTGGACCTCTAAACCAGATATAAAACTGGACCTCTACACCAGATATAAAACTGGACCTCCACACCAGATATAAAACTGGACCTCCACACCAGATATAAAACTGGACCTCTAAACCAGATATAAAACTGGACCTCCACACCAGATATAAAACTGGACCTCTAAACCAGATATAAAACTGGACCTCCACACCAGATATAAAACTGGACCTCTAAACCAGATATAAAACTGGACCTCCACACCTCTACACCAGATATAAAACTGGACCTCCACACCAGATATAAAACTGGACCTCTAAACCAGATATAAAACTGGACCTCCACACCAGATATAAAACTGGACCTCCACACCAGATATAAAACTGGACCTCTAAACCAGATATAAAACTGGACCTCCACACCAGATATAAAACTGGACCTCTAAACCAGATATAAAACTGGACCTCCACACCAGATATAAAACTGGACCTCCACACCAGATATAAAACTGGACCTCTAAATGACTTAAATGTAAATGTAAATGTAAACCAGTTCTGTTGATTCTTTGATTCTTCATATTCTAATCAGAGACTGATTTAGACCTGTGATTAATAATGAGGTAGAACAGAAACCCCAGCAGTACTCAGAACGTTGTAGGGTCGGAGTTGAACAGCTCTGTACTAAGGTACTGTATGTACATGCAGACAGACATCTAATGCAGAGCCACAATAACTCCATGTCATTACTGTGCTAATAGCAGGGTGAGTTTGTGCCCAGGTGTTTAGTGGGTTCATATTAAGTTTTTCCCCCAGAGGGCATTGATCACACGCACACACACACACGCACACACACACGCACCCACCCGCACGCACGCACGCACGCACGCACGGACCTCCCGCCCCCCGCCCTCCGCCCGCCCGCCCGCCCGCACGCACGCACCCACCCACCACGCACGCACGCACGCACGCACCCACCCACACACACACACACACACGCACACACGCACACACACACTCCGCCAGCAGAGGAAAAATGCAGAGATCTTACCTTCTTCCATGTTCCATGTTCTAACCTCAGACAGAGAAGAGAAAGAGCTGAACAGAAAGAGAGAGAGAATATCAGTACAATTTCTGATGACACGTCACCTGTCCTTTATGTGAGTAGAGAGGCCACACTGAAGAGTCAATCTGGCCCGAGCCAGAACAAAATTAATTAAAGACAACTAGGTGTCCTGATAGAGTAGTTTGTATATGTGTGCCTGTATCTCGTCTAGTTTGTGAGTAAGGTTGCATAAGAATGGTAAACTCTCGTCCAAGTTTTCTAAAAAATCCTGGTGGGAAAATTCCTGGAATAATGAGGGAATAAGGAGGAAATACAGAATGCTCCAACCAGGATTTCTGGGAAATCCTGCAAGACGACTTGTGAGAGATATGATGGTTCTACGGTTAATGTTGCAATGCTGCCATCTGGTGGTGGAATCATGTATTACACCACTCTAGTCAAATCCAACCACAGAGAACACTCATTATATTTTTTATAAAGGAGTTGAACCTTTAGACCTGGGTTGACCAAACGTTTTCACTTGGGGTCCCCCTTTGCACACTCTTGGCATTCTCTCAGGCAGCCAACAAGTGCTCAGCATATGTGGGAACTCCTTCAAGACCGTTGGAAAAGCATTCCTCATGAAGATGGTTGAGAGAATGCCAAGAGTATGAAAAGCTGCCGTCAAGGCAATATGTTTTTTTTTTGGGGGGGGGGGTTACTACATGATTCCATATGTGTTTATTCATAGTTCTTATGGCTTCACTATTAGAACATAGTCAATATAAAGTAAAAACCCTTGAATGAGGCGGTGTGCCCAAGCTTTAGACTGGCACTGTAGCCCACGGCTAGGTTATAGTTAGATTTAATAACGGGTGGTGTTTATATAGGTAACCACTAGGTTATAGTTAGATTTAGTAATGGGTGGTGTTTTTATAGGTAACCACTAGGTTATAGTTAGATTTAGTAATGTGTGGTGTTTATATAGGTAACCACTAGGTTATAGTTAGATTTAGTAATGGGTGGTATTTATATAGGTAACCACTAGGTTATAGTTAGATTTAGTAATGGGTGGTGTTTATATAGGTAACCACTAGGTTATAGTTAGATTTAGTAATGGGTGGTGTTTTTATAGGTAACCACTAGGTTATAGTTAGATTTAGTAATGGGTGGTGTTTTTATAGGTAACCACTAGGTTATAGTTAGATTTAGTAATGGGTGGTGTTTATATAGGTAACCACTAGGTTATAGTTAGATTTAGTAATGGGTGGTGTTTATATAGGTAACCACTAGGTTATAGTTAGATGTAGTAATCGGTGGTGTTTATATAGGTAACCACTAGGTTATAGTTAGATTTAGTAATGGGTGGTGTTTATATAGGTAACCACTAGGTTATAGTTAGATTAAGTAATGGGTGGTGTTTATATAGGTAACCACTAGGTTATAGTTAGATTTAGTAATGGGTGGTGTTTATATAGGTAACCACTAGGTTATAGTTAGATTTAGTAATGGGTGGTGTTTATATAGGTAACCACTAGGTTATAGTTAGATTTAGTAATGGGTGGTGTTTATATAGGTAACCACTAGGTTATAGTTAGATTTAGTAATGGGTGGTGTTTATATAGGTAACCACTAGGTTATAGTTAGATTTAGTAATGGGTGGTGTTTTTATAGGTAACCACTAGGTTATAGTTAGATTTAGTAATGGGTGGTGTTTTTATAGGTAACCACTAGGTTATAGTTAGATTTAGTAATGGGTGGTGTTTATATAGGTAACCACTAGGTTATAGTTATAGATTTAGTAATGGGTGGTGTTTATATAGGTAACCACTAGGTTATAGTTAGATTTAGTAATGGGTGGTGTTTATATAGGTAACCACTAGGTTATAGTTAGATTTAGTAATGGGTGGTGTTTATATAGGTAACCACTAGGTTATAGTTAGATTTAGTAATGGGTGGTGTTTATATAGGTAACCACTAGGTTATAGTTAGATTTAGTAATGGGTGGTGTTTATATAGGTAACCACTAGGTTATAGTTAGATTTAGTAATGGGTGGTGTTTATATAGGTAACCACTAGGTTATAGTTAGATTTAGTAATGGGTGGTGTTTATATAGGTAACCACTAGGTTATAGTTAGATTTAGTAATGGGTGGTGTTTATATAGGTAACCACTAGGTTATAGTTAGATTTAGTAATGGGTGGTGTTTATATAGGTAACCACTAGGTTATAGTTAGATTTAGTAATGGGTGGTGTTTATATAGGTAACCACTAGGTTATAGTTAGATTTAGTAATGGGTGGTGTTTATATAGGTAACCACTAGGTTATAGTTAGATTTAGTAATGGGTGGTGTTTATATAGGTAACCACTAGGTTATAGTTAGATTTAGTAATGGGTGGTGTTTATATAGGTAACCACTAGGTTATAGTTAGATTTAGTAATGGGTGGTGTTTATATAGGTAACCACTAGGTTATAGTTAGATTTAGTAATGGGTGGTGTTTATATAGGTAACCACTAGGTTATAGTTAGATTTAGTAATGGGTGGTGTTTATATAGGTAACCACTAGGTTATAGTTAGATTTAGTAATGGGTGGTGTTTATATAGGTAACCACTAGGTTATAGTTAGATTTAGTAATGGGTGGTGTTTATATAGGTAACCACTAGGTTATAGTTAGATTTAGTAATGGGTGGTGTTTATATAGGTAACCACTAGGTTATAGTTAGATTTAGTAATGGGTGGTGTTTATATAGGTAACCACTAGGTTATAGTTAGATTTAGTAATGGGTGGTGTTTATATAGGTAACCACTAGGTTATAGTTAGATTTAGTAATGGGTGGTGTTTATATAGGTAACCACTAGGTTATAGTTAGATTTAGTAATGGGTGGTGTGTATATAGGTAACCACTAGGTTATAGTTAGATGTAGTAATCGGTGGTGTGTATATAGGTAACCACTAGGTTATAGTTAGATTTAGTAATGGGTGGTGTTTATATAGGTAACCACTAGGTTATAGTTAGATTTAGTAATGGGTGGTGTTTATATAGGTAACCACTAGGTTATAGTTAGATTTAGTAATCAGTGGTGTTTATATAGGTAACCACTAGGTTATAGTTAGATGTAGTAATGGGTGGTGTTTATATAGGTAACCACTAGGTTATAGTTAGATGTAGTAATCGGTGGTGTGTATATAGGTAACCACTAGGTTATAGTTAGATGTAGTAATGGGTGGTGTTTATATAGGTAACCACTAGGTTATAGTTAGATGTAGTAATCGGTGGTGTGTATATAATCCACACACTAAAACCTGTGTGATCCAAACATACTTGACACGGAGACGAATCGAAACGAAGTTCAACTCATCAAAACTTTTTTTTTTTACTCAAATCTGTACGAGATTCAAAAATACCACATTTCTGTACATGAGACTCATACGTTCTCCACAGCATCTCATCAATCATTTCAAGTTTCACTAAGTCCTCAGAGAGGTGAAGTAGTAGTTTATATTTAGTCCTGTGACGTTACTATGTCCTCAGAGAGGTGAAGTTATAGTTTATATTTAGTCGTGTGACGTTACTAAGTCCTCAGAGAGGTGAAGTTATAGTTTATATTTAGTCGTGTGACGTTACTAAGTCCTCAGAGAGGTGAAGTTATAGTTTATATTTAGTCGTGTGACGTTACTAAGTCCTCAGAGAAGTGAAGTTATAGTTTATATTTAGTCGTGTGACATTACTAAGTCCTCAGAGAGGTGAAGTTATAGTTTATATTTAGTCCTGTGACGTTACTATGTCCTCAGAGAGGTGAAGTTATAGTTTATATTTAGTCGTGTGACGTTACTAAGTCCTCAGAGAGGTGAAGTTATAGTTTATATTTAGTCGTGTGACGTTACTAAGTCCTCAGAGAGGTGATTTATAGTTTATATTTAGTCGTGTGACGTTACTAAGTCCTCAGAGAAGTGAAGTTATAGTTTATATTTAGTCGTGTGACGTTACTAAGTCCTCAGAGAGGTGAAGTTATAGTTTATATTTAGTCGTGTGACGTTACTAAGTCCTCAGAGAGGTGAAGTTATAGTTTATATTTAGTCGTGTGACGTTACTAAGTCCTCAGAGAGGTGAAGTTATAGTTTATATTTAGTCGTGTGACGTTACTAAGTCCTCAGAGAGGTGAAGTTATAGTTTATATTTAGTCGTGTGACGTTACTAAGTCCTCAGAGAGGTGAAGTTATAGTTTATATTTAGTCGTGTGATGTTACTAAGTCCTCAGAGAGGTGAAGGTATAGTTTATATTTAGTCGTGTGATGTTACTAAGTCCTCAGAGAGGTGAAGGTATAGTTTATATTTAGTCGTGTGATGTTACTAAGTCCTCAGAGAGGTGAAGGTATAGTTATATTTAGTTTATATTTAGTTTATATTTAGTCGTGTGATGTTACTAAGTCCTCAGAGAGGTGAAGGTATAGTTTATATTTAGTCGTGTGACGTTACTAAGTCCTCAGAGAGGTGAAGTTATAGTTTATATTTAGTCGTGTGACGTTACTAAGTCCTCAGAGAGGTGAAGTTATAGTTTATATTTAGTCGTGTGACGTTACTAAGTCCTCAGAGAGGTGAAGTAGTAGTTTATATTTAGTCGTGTGACGTTACTAAGTCCTCAGAGAGGTGAAGTTATAGTTTATATTTAGTCGTGTGACGTTACTAAGCCCTCAGAGAGGTGAAGTAGTAGTTTATATTTAGTCGTGTGACGTTACTAAGTCCTCAGAGAGGTGAAGTAGTAGTTTATATTTAGTCGTGTGACGTTACTAAGTCCTCAGAGAGGTGAAGTTATAGTTTATATTTAGTCGTGTGACGTTACTAAGTCCTCAGAGAGGTGAAGTTATAGTTTATATTTAGTCGTGTGGTGTTACTAAGTCCTCAGAGAGGTGAAGTAGTAGTTTATATTTAGTCGTGTGACGTTACTAAGTCCTCAGAGAGGTGAAGTTATAGTTTATATTTAGTCGTGTGACGTTACTAAGTCCTCAGAGAGGTGAAGTAGTAGTTTATATTTAGTCATGTGACGTTACTAAGACTGGGTCCTAAATGGTACTGTGTTCCCTATGTAGTGTACTGCTTTTGACTAGGACCCATTTAGGGCTCTGGTCAACAGTAGTTCACTATAAAAGGAATAGGGTGCGTTTGGGACGCAGACTAAACCTCCCGTCTTACTCTTAACAAGACAGGAAGGCTCAGCCGAGCGTTCAAGAGCAACGCGTTCAATAATGAAACAGAATGAACACTTTGAAACAGCTGGGGAACAACACTCTCTCTCTGTCAGTGTGTGTTGTGTTATATGTGTGTACGTGTGTGTGTGTGTGTTTGTGCATTCAGTGTGTGTGTGTGTGTGTGTTATGTGTGTACGTGTGTGTGTGTGTTTGTGCGTTCAGTGTGTGTGTGTTCGATCAGTGTGTGTGTGTGTGTGTGTGTGTGTTCTGTGTGTGTGTGTGTGTGTGTGTGTGTGTGTGTGTGTGTGTTCAGTTCTTATGGGCAACTGATGCATAGTTAATTAAACTTCCATGTATTCTCTCTCTCTCTTTTTTCTTTTTCTCTCCCCCCAGAGGACTCTCTCTCTCTCTCTCTCTGTCTCTCTCTCTCTCTCTCTCTCTCTCTCTCTTTTTCTCTCCCCCCAGAGGACTCTCTCTCTCTCTCTGTCTCTCTCTCTCTCTCTCTTTTTTCTCCCCCAGAGGACTCTCTCTCTCTCTGTCTCTCTCTCTCTCTCTTATTTTCTCTCCCCCAGAGGACTCTCTCTCTCTCTGTCTCTCTCTCTGTCTCTCTCTCTCTCTCTTTTTCTCTCTCCCCCAGAGGACTCTCCCTCTCTGTCCCCCCTCTCTCTCTAACCCTCTCCTTCTCTCTGAGGACATGACCGTGTGAAAGCTCTTAGTTGAAGTCATACAGAAGTACAGTATCTGTCCTAAAACTAGTTTGAGTCTGTCTGTGTGTGTGTGTGTGTGTGTGTGTGTGTGTGTGTGTGTGTGTAGGTTGTACTGTGTGCGTGTGCGTGCGTATGCGCGTGTGGGTGCGCGTGTGTGCGCGTGTGTGTGTAGGTTGTACTGTGTGCGTGTGCGTGCGTATGCGCGTGTGGGTGCGCGTGTGTGCGCGTGTGTGTGTAGGTTGTACTGTGTGTGTGTGTACGCGCTTGCGTGCGTGTGTGTGCATGTGCGTGTGTGTCTCTCTGTAGGCCCTGTCCTGTCTGTTATCAGCAGCACCAGTGTGGTGGACTGTCACATTATTGAATCACTGCTCTCTGACAGAAGGGGGAGGTGTTCTCTGACAGAAGGGGAGGTGTTCTCTGACAGAGGGGAGGTGTTCTCTGACAGAGGGGGAGGTGTTCTCTGACAGAAGGGGGAGGTGTTCTCTGACAGAGGGGGAGGTGTTCTCTGACAGAGGGGGAGGTGCTCTCTGACAGAGGGGAGGTGTTCTCTGACAGAGGGGAGGTGTTCTCTGACAGAAGGGGAGGTGTTCTCTGACAGAGGGGAGGTGTTCTCTGACAGAGGGAGGTGTTCTCTGACAGAGGGGAGGGGTTTCTCTGACAGAGGGGGAGGTGTTCTCTGACAGGGGGAGGTGTTCTCTGACAGAGGGGAGGTGTTCTCTGACAGAGTTCTCTGACAGAGGGGAGGTGTTCTCTGACAGAGGGGAGGTGTTCTCTGACAGAGGGGAGGTTCTCTGACAGGGGGAGGTGTTCTCTGACAGAGGGGAGGTGTTCTCTGACAGGGGGAGGTGTTCTCTGACAGGGGGGGAGGTGTTCTCTGACAGAGGGTTCTCTGACAGGGGGGAGACTGCTCTCTGACAGAGGGGGAGGTGCTCTCTGACAGAGGGGAGGTGTTCTCTGACAGAGGGGGAGGTGTTCTCTGACAGAGGGGGAGGTGTTCTCTGACAGAGGGGGAGGTGTTCTCTGACAGAGGGGGAGGTGTTCTCTGACAGAGGGGGAGGTGTTCTCTGACAGAGGGGGAGGTGTTCTCTGACAGAGGGGGAGGTGTTCTCTGGAGACTATTCACTTTCAGCTGGACATTCTGTTTACACTTTATCTGAATCCAACTATGCTGCACAATATGCTTGTATATTCATTACCGTCATCATCACTCTTCATCACTCACCATTGTTAAGGGAGGGTTCCACTGTGTTGCTTCATCCTCGAGGAACGAAAGAATAAAAAAACTCCCAGAATTCCCCTGCAGGAAGAAGAGAAAGGTTAAAAGGCATTGGTTCTAGAAAGATGGAGGGGGTTGTGGGATGGCTGCTCTCTTGAAAAACAGACTCTGTTCAGAACCCAGTAGATTTCAGTTCAGAACCCAGGAGATTTCAGTTCAGAACCCAGTAGATTTTGGTTCAGAACCCAGTAGATTTTGGTTCAGAATCCAGTAGATTTCAGATCAGAACCCAGTAGATTTCAGTTCATTAACCCAGTAGATTTTGGTTCAGAACCCGGTAGATTTCGGTTCAGAACCCAGTAGATTTCGGTTCAGAACCCAGTAGATTTCTAAGCCCTGTGTGAGTGTGTGTGTGTGTGTGTGTGTGTGTGTGCTGTGTTACACCAAGCATGGTAAATACAGCCACGATGTCTCACATTGAATGTTGCCAACATCATCTCACTGAGAAAATAGAACCAGATGATGAATGAATAAGTCTGGCTTCTCTCCAGAAGAATCAACCCGCTACTTACAAGGCTTAGCTTTGTAGGACGTTAGTAGTACTTACAAAGCTGTGTGTGGTGTGTGTGTGTGTGTGTGTGTGTGTGTGTGTGTACCAGTAGTGTGAAGACTAACCCTACTATACCAGTGTGTGTGTGTGTGTGTGTGTGTGTGTGTGTGTACTGTGTGTGTGTGTGTGTGTGAAGACTATGTGTGTGTGTGTCTGTGTCTGTGTGTGTGTGGTACCAGTGTGAAGACTACTATGTGTGTGTGAATGTGTGGTGTGTGTGTGTGGTAATACCAGTGTGAAGACTGTGTGTGTGTGTGTGTGTGTGTGTGTGTGTGTGTGTGTGTGTGTGTGTGTGTGTGTGTGTGTGTGTGTAGTGTTGTAGTGAGATAGTATGTGTCCTATGTGGGTGGTGACATCATGAATAATCATTTCTAGGTGCTAGATATTACTCAGCAGTGCCCTACTTTAAAAACCAGTACATGATAACTACTACTGAGCTAGAGGCCGTGAGAGAGAGAGAGAGAGAGAGAGAGATAAGAGAGAATGAAGGGAAGACTAACCTCTGTAGATAATACCAGTAGAATGAAGACTAACCTCTGGGAGGGGGAAAAGACTAACCTCTGAGTAGAATGAGAGGGTAGAATGAAGACTACTATAATACCAGTAGAATGAAGAGAGAGAGATGAAGACTAACCTCTGTAGTAGTAGGGAGTAGGGAATGAAGACTAAACTCTGATAATACCAGGGAGGGAGAATGGAACCTCTGTAGGACTAACCTCTGTAGTATAATACCAGGAATGAAGACTAACCTCTGTAGTATAATACCAGTAGAATGAGAGAGAGAATGAAGGGGGATAATACCAGTAGAATGACTAACTCTGTAGTATAATACCAGTAGAATGAAGACTAACCTCTGTAGTATAATACCAGAGGAGTGGGAGGGGGAAAATACCAGTAGAAAGAGGAGACAAAATCATTGAAATTCTTGATTATGAAGACTAACCTCTGTATTATAATACCAGTAGAATGAAGACTACTATAATACCAGTAGAATGGAGACTAACCTCTGTAGTATAATACCAGTAGAATGAAGACTAACCTCTGTAGTATAATACCAGTAGAATGAAGACTACTATAATACCAGTAGAATGAAGACTACTATAATACCAGTAGAATGAAGACTAACCTCTGTAGTATAATACCAGTAGAATGAAGACTAACCTCTGTATTATAATACCAGTAGAATGAAGACTAACCTCTGTAGTATAATACCAGTAGAATGAAGACTAACCTCTGTAGTATAATACCAGTAGAATGAAGACTAACCTCTGTAGTATAATACCAGTAGAATGAAGACTAACCTCTGTAGTATAATACCAGTAGAATGAAGACTACTAACCTCTGTAGAATGAAGACTAACCTCTGTATATAATACCAGTATAATACCAGTAGAATGAAGACTAACCTCTGTAGTATAATACCAGTAGAATGAAGACTAACCTCTGTAGTATAATACCAGTAGAATGAAGACTAACCTCTGTAGTATAATACCAGTAGAATGAAGACTACTATAATACCAGTAGAATGAAGACTAACCTCTGTAGTATAATACCAGTAGAATGAAGACTAACCTCTGTATTATAATACCAGTAGAATGAAGACTAACCTCTGTATTATAATACCAGTAGAATGAAGACTAACCTCTGTATTATAATACCAGTAGAATGAAGACTACTATAATACCAGTAGAATGAAGACTACTATAATACCAGTAGAATGAAGACTAACCTCTGTATTATAATACCAGTAGAATGAAGACTAACCTCTGTAGTATAATACCAGTAGAATGAAGACTACTATAATACCAGTAGAATGAAGACTAACCTCTGTAATATAATACCAGTAGAATGAAGACTAACCTCTGTAGTATAATACCAGTAGAATGAAGACTAACCTCTGTACTATAATACCAGTAGAATGAAGACTAACCTCTGTAGTATAATACCAGTAGAATGAAGACTACTATAATACCAGTAGAATGAAGACTAACCTCTGTAGTATAATACCAGTAGAATGAAGACTACTATAATACCAGTAGAATGAAGACTAACCTCTGTAAGACTATAATACCAGTAGAATGAAGACTAACCTCTGTAGTATAATACCAGTAGAATGAAGACTAACCTCTGTAGTATAATACCAGTAGAATGAAGACTAATAATCTGTGAGTATAATACCAGTAGAATGAAGACTAACCTCTGTAGTATAATACCAGTAGAATGAAGACTACTATAATACCAGTAGAATGAAGACTAACCTCTGTAGTATAATACCAGTAGAATGAAGACTAACCTCTGTAGTATAATACCAGTAGAATGAAGACTACTATAATACCAGTAGAATGAAGACTACTATAATACCAGTAGAATGAAGACTAACCTCTGTAGTATAATACCAGTAGAATGAAGACTAACCTCTGTAGTATAATACCAGTAGAATGAAGACTACTATAATACCAGTAGAATGAAGACTACTATAATACCAGTAGAATGAAGACTACTATAATACCAGTAGAATGAAGACTAACCTCTGTAGTATAATACCAGTAGAATGAAGACTAACCTCTGTAGTATAATACCAGTAGAATGAAGACTAACCTCTGTACTATAATACCAGTAGAATGAATACTAACCTCTGTATTATAATACCAGTAGAATGAAGACTACTATAATACCAGTAGAATGGAGACTACTATAATACCAGTAGAATGAAGACTACTATAATACCAGTAGAATGAAGACTACTATAATACCAGTAGAATGAAGACTAACCTCTGTACTATAATACCAGTAGAATGAAGACTACTATAATACCAGTAGAATGAAGACTACTATAATACAAGTAGAATGAAGACTAACCTCTGTAGTATAATACCAGTAGAATGAAGACTACTATAATACCAGTAGAATGAAGACTAACCTCTGTACCAGTAGAATGAAGACTACTATAATACCAGTAGAATGAAGACTACTATAATACCAGTAGAATGAAGACTACTATAATACCAGTAGAATGAAGACTAACCTCTGTAGTATAATACCAGTAGAATGAAGACTACTATAATACCAGTAGAATGAAGACTAACCTCTGTAGTATAATACCAGTAGAATGAAGACTACTATAATACCAGTAGAATGAAGACTACTATAATACCAGTAGAATGAAGACTACTATAATACCAGTAGAATGAAGACTAACCTCTGTAGTATAATACCAGTAGAATGAAGACTACTATAATACCAGTAGAATGAAGACTACTATAATACCAGTAGAATGAAGACTACTATAATACCAGTAGAATGAAGACTAACCTCTGTAGTATAATACCAGTAGAATGAAGACTAACCTCTGAATGAAGACTAACCTATAATACCAGTAGAATGAAGACTAACCTCTGTAGTATAATACCAGTAGAATGAAGACTCTGTAGTATAATACCAGTAGAATGAAGACTACTATAATACCAGTAGAATGAAGACTAACCTCTGTAGTATAATACCAGTAGAATGAAGACTAACCTCTGTATTATAATACCAGTAGAATGAAGACTACTATAATACCAGTAGAATGAAGACTAACCTCTGTATTATAATACCAGTAGAATGAAGTACTAACCTATGTATGAAGACTATAAATACCAGTAGAATGAAGACTACTATAATACCAGTAGAATGAAGACTAACCTCTGTAGTATAATACCAGTAGAATGAAGACTAACCTCTGTATTATAATACCAGTAGAATGAAGACTAACCTCTGTATTATAATACCAGTAGAATGGAGACTACTATAATACCAGTAGAATGGAGACTACTATAATACCAGTAGAATGAAGACTACTATAATACCAGTAGAATGGAGACTAACCTCTGTATTATAATACCAGTAGAATGAAGACTACTATAATACCAGTAGAATGAAGACTACTATAATACCAGTAGAATGAAGACTAACCTCTGTATTATGTATATAATACCAGTAGAATGAAGACTATACCAGTAGAATGACTAACCTATATAATACCAGTAGAATGAAGACTAACCTCTGTAGTATAATACCAGTAGAATGAAGACTAACCTCTGTAGTATAATACCAGTAGAATGGAGACTAACCTCTGTAGTATAATACCAGTAGAATGAAGACTAACCTATGTATATAATACCAGTAGAATGAAGACTAACCTCTGTAGTATAATACCAGTAGAATGAAGACTAACCTCTGTATTATAATACCAGTAGAATGAAGACTAACCTCTGTATTATAATACCAGTAGAATGAAGACTACTATAATACCAGTAGAATGAAGACTAACCTCTGTAGTATAATACCAGTAGAATGAAGACTAACCTCTGTATTATAATACCAGTAGAATGAAGACTACTATAATACCAGTAGAATGAAGACTAACCTCTGTATTATAATACCAGTAGAATGAAGACTACTATAATACCAGTAGAATGAAGAC
>NC_088413.1:8488181-8513181 GCF_034236695.1 Oncorhynchus nerka | reverse complement strand
TATATAACAACAACAGAATCAGACTAAAACCATTACCACAGTGTTTATACAACAACAGAATCAGACTCAAACCATTACCACAGTGTTTATACAACAACAGAATCAGACTCAAACCATTACCACAGTGTTTATACAACAACAACAGAATCAGACTCAAACCATTACCACAGTGTTTATACAACAACAGAATCAGACTAAAACCATTACCACAGTGTTTATACAACAACAGAATCAGACTGAAACCATCACCACAGTGTTTATACAACAACAGAATCAGACTAAAACCATTACCACAGTGTTTATACAACAACCGAATCAGACTCAAACCATTACCACAGTGTTTATACAACAACAACAACAGAATCAGACTCAAACCATTACCACAGTGTTTATACAACAACAACAGAATCAGACTCAAACCATTACCACAGTGTTTATACAACAACAACAGAATCAGACTCAAACCATTACCACAGTGTTTATACAACAACAGAATCAGACTCAAATCATTACCACAGTGTTTATACAACAACAGAATCAGACTAAAACCATTACCACAGTGTTTATACAACAACAACAGAATCAGACTCAAATCATTACCACAGTGTTTATACAACAACAGAATCAGACTAAAACCATTACCACAGTGTTTATACAACAACAACAGAATCAGACTCAAATCATTACCACAGTGTTTATACAACAACAGAATCAGACTAAAACCATTACCACAGTGTTTATACAACAACAACAGAATCAGACTAAAACCATTACCACAGTGTTTATACAACAACAACAGAATCAGACTAAAACCATTACCACAGTGTTTATACAACAACAGAATCAGACTCAAACCATTACCACAGTGTTTATACAACAACAGAATCAGACTCAAACCATTACCACAGTGTTTATACAACAACAACAACAGAATCAGACTCAAACCATTACCACAGTGTTTATACAACAACAACAGAATCAGACTAAAACCATTACCACAGTGTTTATACAACAACAACAGAATCAGACTAAAACCATTACCACAGTGTTTATACAACAACAACAGAATCAGACTAAAACCATTACCACAGTGTTTATACAACAACAACAGAATCAGACTCAAACCATTACCACAGTGTTTATACAACAACAGAATCAGACTCAAACCATTACCACAGTGTTTATACAACAACAGAATCAGACTCAAACCATTACCACAGTGTTTATACAACAACAACCGAATCAGACTCAAACCATTACCACAGTGTTTATACAACAACAGAATCAGACTCAAACCATTACCACAGTGTTTATACAACAACAGAATCAGACTCAAACCATTACCACAGTGTTTATACAACAACAGAATAAGAGTCAAACCATTACCACAGTGTTTATACAACAAGAACAGAATCAGAGTCAAACCATTACCACAGTGTTTATACAACAACAACAACAGAATCAGAGTCAAACCATTACCACAGTGTTTATATAACAACAACAGAATCAGACTAAAACCATTACCACAGTGTTTATACAACAACAACCGAATCAGACTCAAACCATTACCACAGTGTTTATACAACAACAGAATCAGAGTCAAACCATTACCACAGTGTTTATACAACAACAACAGAATCAGACTAAAACCATTACCACAGTGTTTATACAACAACAACAGAATCAGACTAAAACCATTACCACAGTGTTTATACAACAACAGAATAAGACTCAAACCATTACCACAGTGTTTATACAACAACAACAGAATCAGACTCAAACCATTACCACAGTGTTTATACAACAACAACAACAGAATCAGACTCAAACCATTACCACAGTGTTTATACAACAACAACAACAGAATCAGACTCAAACCATTACCACAGTGTTTATACAACAACAGAATCAGACTCAAACCATTACCACAGTGTTTATACAACAACAGAATCAGACTCAAACCATTACCACAGTGTTTATACAACAACAGAATCAGAGTCAAACCATTACCACAGTGTTTATACAACAACAACAGAATCAGAGTCAAACCATTACCACAGTGTTTATACAACAACAACAACAGAAGAATCAGAGTCAAACCATTACCACAGTGTTTATACAACAACAACAGAATCAGACTCAAACCATTACCACAGTGTTTATACAACAACAGAATCAGAGTCAAACCATTACCACAGTGTTTATACAACAACAGAATCAGACTCAAACCATTACCACAGTGTTTATATAACAACAACAGAATCAGACTAAAACCATTACCACAGTGTTTATACAACAACAGAATCAGACTCAAACCATTACCACAGTGTTTATACAACAACAGAATCAGACTCAAACCATTACCACAGTGTTTATACAACAACAACAGAATCAGACTCAAACCATTACCACAGTGTTTATACAACAACAGAATCAGACTCAAACCATTACCACAGTGTTTATACAACAACAGAATCAGACTCAAACCATTACCACAGTGTTTATACAACAACAGAATCAGAGTCAAACCATTACCACAGTGTTTATACAACAACAACAGAATCAGAGTCAAACCATTACCACAGTGTTTATACAACAACAACAACAGAAGAATCAGAGTCAAACCATTACCACAGTGTTTATACAACAACAACAGAATCAGACTCAAACCATTACCACAGTGTTTATACAACAACAGAATCAGAGTCAAACCATTACCACAGTGTTTATACAACAACAGAATCAGACTCAAACCATTACCACAGTGTTTATATAACAACAACAGAATCAGACTAAAACCATTACCACAGTGTTTATACAACAACAGAATCAGACTCAAACCATTACCACAGTGTTTATACAACAACAGAATCAGACTCAAACCATTACCACAGTGTTTATACAACAACAACAGAATCAGACTCAAACCATTACCACAGTGTTTATACAACAACAACAGAATCAGACTAAAACCATTACCACAGTGTTTATACAACAACAACAGAATCAGACTAAAACCATTACCACAGTGTTTATACAACAACAACAGAATCAGACTAAAACCATTACCACAGTGTTTATACAACAACAACAGAATCAGACTCAAACCATTACCACAGTGTTTATACAACAACAACAACAGAATCAGACTCAAACCATTACCACAGTGTTTATACAACAACAACAGAATCAGACTCAAACCATTACCACAGTGTTTATACAACAACAACAGAATCAGACTCAAACCATTACCACAGTGTTTATACAACAACAGAATCAGACTCAAATCATTACCACAGTGTTTATACAACAACAGAATCAGACTAAAACCATTACCACAGTGTTTATACAACAACAACAGAATCAGACTCAAATCATTACCACAGTGTTTATACAACAACAGAATCAGACTAAAACCATTACCACAGTGTTTATACAACAACAACAGAATCAGACTCAAATCATTACCACAGTGTTTATACAACAACAGAATCAGACTAAAACCATTACCACAGTGTTTATACAACAACAACAGAATCAGACTAAAACCATTACCACAGTGTTTATACAACAACAACAGAATCAGACTAAAACCATTACCACAGTGTTTATACAACAACAGAATCAGACTCAAACCATTACCACAGTGTTTATACAACAACAGAATCAGACTCAAACCATTACCACAGTGTTTATACAACAACAACAACAGAATCAGACTCAAACCATTACCACAGTGTTTATACAACAACAACAGAATCAGACTAAAACCATTACCACAGTGTTTATACAACAACAACAGAATCAGACTAAAACCATTACCACAGTGTTTATACAACAACAACAGAATCAGACTAAAACCATTACCACAGTGTTTATACAACAACAACAGAATCAGACTCAAACCATTACCACAGTGTTTATACAACAACAGAATCAGACTCAAACCATTACCACAGTGTTTATACAACAACAGAATCAGACTCAAACCATTACCGCAGTGTTTATACAACAACAACCGAATCAGACTCAAACCATTACCACAGTGTTTATACAACAACAGAATCAGACTCAAACCATTACCACAGTGTTTATACAACAACAGAATCAGACTCAAACCATTACCACAGTGTTTATACAACAACAGAATCAGAGTCAAACCATTACCACAGTGTTTATACAACAAGAACAGAATCAGAGTCAAACCATTACCACAGTGTTTATACAACAACAACAACAGAATCAGAGTCAAACCATTACCACAGTGTTTATATAACAACAACAGAATCAGACTAAAACCATTACCACAGTGTTTATACAACAACAACCGAATCAGACTCAAACCATTACCACAGTGTTTATACAACAACAGAATCAGAGTCAAACCATTACCACAGTGTTTATACAACAACAACAGAATCAGACTAAAACCATTACCACAGTGTTTATACAACAACAACAGAATCAGACTAAAACCATTACCACAGTGTTTATACAACAACAGAATAAGACTCAAACCATTACCACAGTGTTTATACAACAACAACAGAATCAGACTCAAACCATTACCACAGTGTTTATACAACAACAACAACAGAATCAGACTCAAACCATTACCACAGTGTTTATACAACAACAACAACAGAATCAGACTCAAACCATTACCACAGTGTTTATACAACAACAGAATCAGACTCAAACCATTACCACAGTGTTTATACAACAACAGAATCAGAGTCAAACCATTACCACAGTGTTTATACAACAACAACAGAATCAGAGTCAAACCATTACCACAGTGTTTATACAACAACAACAACAGAAGAATCAGAGTCAAACCATTACCACAGTGTTTATACAACAACAACAGAATCAGACTCAAACCATTACCACAGTGTTTATACAACAACAGAATCAGACAAACCATTACCACAGTGTTTATACAACAACAGAATCAGACTCAAACCATTACCACAGTGTTTATATAACAACAACAGAATCAGACTAAAACCATTACCACAGTGTTTATACAACAACAGAATCAGACTCAAACCATTACCACAGTGTTTATACAACAACAGAATCAGACTCAAACCATTACCACAGTGTTTATACAACAACAACAGAATCAGACTCAAACCATTACCACAGTGTTTATACAACAACAGAATCAGACTAAAACCATTACCACAGTGTTTATACAACAACAGAATCAGACTCAAACCATTACCACAGTGTTTATACAACAACAACAGAATCAGACTCAAACCATTACCACAGTGTTTATACAACAACAACAGAATCAGACTTAAACCATTACCACAGTGTTTATACAACAACAACAGAATCAAACTCAAACCATTACCACAGTGTTTATACAACAACAGAATCAGACTCAAACCATTACCACAGTGTTTATATAACAACAACAGAATCAGACTCAAACCATTACCACAGTGTTTATACAACAACAGAATCAGAGTCAAACCATTACCACAGTGTTTATACAACAACAACAGAATCAGACTAAAACCATTACCACAGTGTTTATACAACAACAGAATCAGACTCAAACCATTACCACAGTGTTTATACAACAACAGAATCAGACTCAAACCATTACCACAGTGTTTATACAACAACAGAATCAGACTCAAACCATTACCACAGTGTTTATATAACGACAACAGAATCAGACTCAAACCATTACCACAGTGTTTATACAACAACAGAATCAGACTCAAACCATTACCACAGTGTTTATACAACAACAGAATCAGACTCAAACCATTACCACAGTGTTTATACAACAACAGAATCAGACTCAAACCATTACCACAGTGTTTATATAACAACAACAGAATCAGACTCAAACCATTACCACAGTGTTTATACAACAACAACAGAATCAGACTCAAACCATTACCACAGTGTTTATACAACAACAGAATCAGACTCAAACCATTACCACAGTGTTTATACAACAACAGAATCAGACTCAAACCATTACCACAGTGTTTATACAACAACAGAATCAGACTCAAACCATTACCACAGTGTTTATACAACAACAGAATCAGACTAAAACCATTACCACAGTGTTTATTAACACAGAATCAGACTCAAACCATTACCACAGTGTTTATACAACAACAACAGAATCAGACTCAAACCATTACCACAGTGTTTATACAACAACAACAGAATCAGACTTAAACCATTACCACAGTGTTTATACAACAACAACAGAATCAAACTCAAACCATTACCACAGTGTTTATACAACAACAGAATCAGACTCAAACCATTACCACAGTGTTTATATAACAACAACAGAATCAGACTCAAACCATTACCACAGTGTTTATACAACAACAGAATCAGAGTCAAACCATTACCACAGTGTTTATACAACAACAGAATCAGACTCAAACCATTACCACAGTGTTTATACAACAACAGAATCAGACTCAAACCATTACCACAGTGTTTATACAACAACAGAATCAGACTCAAACCATTACCACAGTGTTTATACAACAACAACAGAATCAGACTCAAACCATTACCACAGTGTTTATACAACAACAGAATCAGACTCAAACCATTACCACAGTGTTTATATAACAACAACAGAATCAGACTCAAACCATTACCACAGTGTTTATACAACAACAGAATCAGACTCAAACCATTACCACAGTGTTTATACAACAACAACAGAATCAGACTCAAACCATTACCACAGTGTTTATACAACAACAACAGAATCAGATTCAAACCATTACCACAGTGTTTATACAACAACAACAGAATCAGACTCAAACCATTACCACAGTGTTTATACAACAACAACAGAATCAGACTCAAACCATTACCACAGTGTTTATACAACAACAACAGAATCAGACTCAAACCATTACCACAGTGTTATACAACAACAACAGAATCAGATTCAAACCATTACCACAGTGTTTATACAACAACAACAGAATCAGACTCAAACCATTACCACAGTGTTTATACAACAACAACAGAATCAGACTCAAACCATTACCACAGTGTTTATACAACAACAACAGAATCAGATTCAAACCATTACGACAGTGTTTATACAACAACAACAGAATCAGACTCAAACCATTACCACAGTGTTTATACAACAACAGAATCAGACTTAAACCATTACCACAGTGTTTATACAACAACAACAGAATCAAACTCAAACCATTACCACAGTGTTTATACAACAACAGAATCAGACTCAAACCATTACCACAGTGTTTATATAACAACAACAGAATCAGACTCAAACCATTACCACAGTGTTTATACAACAACAGAATCAGAGTCAAACCATTACCACAGTGTTTATACAACAACAGAATCAGACTCAAACCATTACCACAGTGTTTATACAACAACAGAATCAGACTCAAACCATTACCACAGTGTTTATACAACAACAGAATCAGACTCAAACCATTACCACAGTGTTTATACAACAACAACAGAATCAGACTCAAACCATTACCACAGTGTTTATACAACAACAGAATCAGACTCAAACCATTACCACAGTGTTTATATAACAACAACAGAATCAGACTCAAACCATTACCACAGTGTTTATACAACAACAGAATCAGACTCAAACCATTACCACAGTGTTTATACAACAACAACAGAATCAGACTCAAACCATTACCACAGTGTTTATACAACAACAACAGAATCAGATTCAAACCATTACCACAGTGTTTATACAACAACAACAGAATCAGACTCAAACCATTACCACAGTGTTTATACAACAACAACAGAATCAGACTCAAACCATTACCACAGTGTTTATACAACAACAACAGAATCAGACTCAAACCATTACCACAGTGTTTATACAACAACAACAGAATCAGATTCAAACCATTACCACAGTGTTTATACAACAACAACAGAATCAGACTCAAACCATTACCACAGTGTTTATACAACAACAACAGAATCAGACTCAAACCATTACCACAGTGTTTATACAACAACAACAGAATCAGATTCAAACCATTACGACAGTGTTTATACAACAACAACAGAATCAGACTCAAACCATTACCACAGTGTTTATACAACAACAGAATCAGACTTAAACCATTACCACAGTGTTTATACAACAACAACAGAATCAAACTCAAACCATTACCACAGTGTTTATACAACAACAGAATCAGACTCAAACCATTACCACAGTGTTTATATAACAACAACAGAATCAGACTCAAACCATTACCACAGTGTTTATACAACAACAGAATCAGAGTCAAACCATTACCACAGTGTTTATACAACAACAACAGAATCAGACTAAAACCATTACCACAGTGTTTATACAACAACAGAATCAGACTCAAACCATTACCACAGTGTTTATACAACAACAGAATCAGACTCAAACCATTACCACAGTGTTTATACAACAACAGAATCAGACTCAAACCATTACCACAGTGTTTATATAACGACAACAGAATCAGACTCAAACCATTACCACAGTGTTTATACAACAACAGAATCAGACTCAAACCATTACCACAGTGTTTATACAACAACAGAATCAGACTCAAACCATTACCACAGTGTTTATACAACAACAGAATCAGACTCAAACCATTACCACAGTGTTTATACAACAACAGAATCAGACTCAAACCATTACCACAGTGTTTATATAACAACAACAGAATCAGACTAAAACCATTACCACAGTGTTTATACAACAACAGAATCAGACTCAAACCATTACCACAGTGTTTATACAACAACAGAATCAGACTCAAACCATTACCACAGTGTTTATACAACAACAACAGAATCAGACTCAAACCATTACCACAGTGTTTATACAACAACAGAATCAGACTAAAACCATTACCACAGTGTTTATACAACAACAGAATCAGACTCAAACCATTACCACAGTGTTTATACAACAACAACAGAATCAGACTCAAACCATTACCACAGTGTTTATACAACAACAACAGAATCAGACTTAAACCATTACCACAGTGTTTATACAACAACAACAGAATCAAACTCAAACCATTACCACAGTGTTTATACAACAACAGAATCAGACTCAAACCATTACCACAGTGTTTATATAACAACAACAGAATCAGACTCAAACCATTACCACAGTGTTTATACAACAACAGAATCAGAGTCAAACCATTACCACAGTGTTTATACAACAACAGAATCAGACTCAAACCATTACCACAGTGTTTATACAACAACAGAATCAGACTCAAACCATTACCACAGTGTTTATACAACAACAGAATCAGACTCAAACCATTACCACAGTGTTTATACAACAACAACAGAATCAGACTCAAACCATTACCACAGTGTTTATACAACAACAGAATCAGACTCAAACCATTACCACAGTGTTTATATAACAACAACAGAATCAGACTCAAACCATTACCACAGTGTTTATACAACAACAGAATCAGACTCAAACCATTACCACAGTGTTTATACAACAACAACAGAATCAGACTCAAACCATTACCACAGTGTTTATACAACAACAACAGAATCAGATTCAAACCATTACCACAGTGTTTATACAACAACAACAGAATCAGACTCAAACCATTACCACAGTGTTTATACAACAACAACAGAATCAGACTCAAACCATTACCACAGTGTTTATACAACAACAACAGAATCAGACTCAAACCATTACCACAGTGTTTATACAACAACAACAGAATCAGATTCAAACCATTACCACAGTGTTTATACAACAACAACAGAATCAGACTCAAACCATTACCACAGTGTTTATACAACAACAACAGAATCAGACTCAAACCATTACCACAGTGTTTATACAACAACAACAGAATCAGATTCAAACCATTACCACAGTGTTTATACAACAACAACAGAATCAGACTCAAACCATTACCACAGTGTTTATACAACAACAGAATCAGACTCAAATCATTACCACAGTGTTTATACAACAACAGAATCAGAGTCAAACCATTACCACAGTGTTTATACAACAACAACAACAGAATCAGAGTCAAACCATTACCACAGTGTTTATACAACAACAACAGAATCAGACTCAAACCATTAACACAGTGTTTATACAACAACAGAATCAGACTCAAACCATTACCACAGTGTTTATACAACAACAGAATCAGACTCAAACCATTACAACAGTGTTTATACATCAACAGAATCAGACTCAAACCATTACCACAGTGTTTATACAACAACAGAATCAGACTAAAACCATTACCACAGTGTTTATACAACAACAACAGAATCAGACTCAAACCATTACCACAGTGTTTATATAACAACAACAGAATCAGACTAAAACCATTACCACAGTGTTTATACAACAACAGAATCAGACTCAAACCATTACCACAGTGTTTATACAACAACAGAATCAGACTCAAACCATTACCACAGTGTTTATACAACAACAACAGAATCAGACTCAAACCATTACCACAGTGTTTATACAACAACAGAATCAGACTAAAACCATTACCACAGTGTTTATACAACAACAGAATCAGACTGAAACCATCACCACAGTGTTTACACAACAACAGAATCAGACTAAAACCATTACCACAGTGTTTATACAACAACCGAATCAGACTCAAACCATTACCACAGTGTTTATACAACAACAACAACAGAATCAGACTCAAACCATTACCACATTGTTTATACAACAACAACAGAATCAGACTCAAACCATTACCACAGTGTTTATACAACAACAACAGAATCAGACTCAAACCATTACCACAATGTTTATACAACAACAGAATCAGACTCAAACCATTACCACAGTGTTTATACAACAACAGAATCAGAGTCAAACCATTACCACAGTGTTTATACAACAACAACAGAATCAGACTAAAACCATTTCCACAGTGTTTATACAACAACAACAGAATCAGACTCAAATCATTACCACAGTGTTTATACAACAACAGAATCAGACTCAAATCATTACCACAGTGTTTATACAACAACAGAATCAGACTAAAACCATTACCACAGTGTTTATACAACAACAACAGAATCAGACTCAAATCATTACCACAGTGTTTATACAACAACAGAATCAGACTAAAACCATTACCACAGTGTTTATACAACAACAACAGAATCACACTAAAACCATTACCACAGTGTTTATACAACAACAACAGAATCAGACTAAAACCATTACCACAGTGTTTATACAACAACAGAATCAGACTCAAACCATTACCACAGTGTTTATACAACAACAGAATCAGACTCAAACCATTACCACAGTGTTTATACAACAACAACAACAGAATCAGACTCAAACCATTACCACAGTGTTTATACAACAAGAACAGAATCAGAGTCAAACCATTACCACAGTGTTTATACAACAACAACAACAGAATCAGAGTCAAACCATTACCACAGTGTTTATATAACAACAACAGAATCAGACTAAAACCATTACCACAGTGTTTATACAACAACAACCGAATCAGACTCAAACCATTACCACAGTGTTTATACAACAACAGAATCAGAGTCAAACCATTACCACAGTGTTTATACAACAACAACAGAATCAGACTAAAACCATTACCACAGTGTTTATACAACAACAACAGAATCAGACTAAAACCATTACCACAGTGTTTATACAACAACAGAATCAGACTCAAACCATTACCACAGTGTTTATACAACAACAGAATCAGACTCAAACCATTACCACAGTGTTTATACAACAACAGAATCAGAGTCAAACCATTACCACAGTGTTTATACAACAAGAACAGAATCAGAGTCAAACCATTACCACAGTGTTTATACAACAACAACAGAATCAGAGTCAAACCATTACCACAGTGTTTATATAACAACAACAGAATCAGACTAAAACCATTACCACAGTGTTTATACAACAACAACAGAATCAGACTCAAACCATTACCACAGTGTTTATACAACAACAGAATCAGAGTCAAACCATTACCACAGTGTTTATACAACAACAACAGAATCAGACTAAAACCATTACCACAGTGTTTATACAACAACAACAGAATCAGACTAAAACCATTACCACAGTGTTTATACAACAACAGAATAAGACTCAAACCATTACCACAGTGTTTATACAACAACAACAGAATCAGACTCAAACCATTACCACAGTGTTTATACAACAACAACAACAGAATCAGACTCAAACCATTACCACAGTGTTTATACAACAACAACAGAATCAGACTCAAACCATTACCACAGTGTTTATACAACAACAGAATCAGACTCAAACCATTACCACAGTGTTTATACAACAACAGAATCAGACTCAAACCATTACCACAGTGTTTATACAACAACAGAATCAGACTCAAACCATTACCACAGTGTTTATACAACAACAACAGAATCAGAGTCAAACCATTACCACAGTGTTTATACAACAACAACAACAGAAGAATCAGAGTCAAACCATTACCACAGTGTTTATACAACAACAACAGAATCAGACTCAAACCATTACCACAGTGTTTATACAACAACAACAGAATCAGACTCAAACCATTACCACAGTGTTTATACAACAACAACAGAATCAGACTCAAACCATTACCACAGTGTTTATACAACAACAGAATCAGACTCAAACCATTACCACAGTGTTTATACAACAACAACAGAATCAGACTCAAACCATTACCACAGTGTTTATACAACAACAGAATCAGAGTCAAACCATTACCACAGTGTTTATACAACAACAGAATCAGACTCAAACCATTACCACAGTGTTTATATAACAACAACAGAATCAGACTAAAACCATTACCACAGTGTTTATACAACAACAGAATCAGACTCAAACCATTACCACAGTGTTTATACAACAACAGAATCAGACTCAAACCATTACCACAGTGTTTATACAACAACAACAGAATCAGACTCAAACCATTACCACAGTGTTTATACAACAACAGAATCAGACTAAAACCATTACCACAGTGTTTATACAACAACAGAATCAGACTCAAACCATTACCACAGTGTTTATACAACAACAGAATCAGACTCAAACCATTACCACAGTGTTTATACAACAAGAACAGAATCAGAGTCAAACCATTACCACAGTGTTTATACAACAACAACAACAGAATCAGAGTCAAACCATTACCACAGTGTTTATATAACAACAACAGAATCAGACTAAAACCATTACCACAGTGTTTATACAACAACAACCGAATCAGACTCAAACCATTACCACAGTGTTTATACAACAACAGAATCAGACTCAAACCATTACCACAGTGTTTATACAACAACAGAATCAGACTCAAACCATTACCACAGTGTTTATACAACAACAACAGAATCAGACTCAAACCATTACCACAGTGTTTATACAACAACAGAATCAGACTAAAACCATTACCACAGTGTTTATACAACAACAGAATCAGACTCAAACCATTACCACAGTGTTTATACAACAACAACAGAATCAGACTCAAACCATTACCACAGTGTTTATACAACAACAACAGAATCAGACTTAAACCATTACCACAGTGTTTATACAACAACAACAGAATCAAACTCAAACCATTACCACAGTGTTTATACAACAACAGAATCAGACTCAAACCATTACCACAGTGTTTATATAACAACAACAGAATCAGACTCAAACCATTACCACAGTGTTTATACAACAACAGAATCAGAGTCAAACCATTACCACAGTGTTTATACAACAACAGAATCAGACTCAAACCATTACCACAGTGTTTATACAACAACAGAATCAGACTCAAACCATTACCACAGTGTTTATACAACAACAGAATCAGACTCAAACCATTACCACAGTGTTTATACAACAACAGAATCAGACTCAAACCATTACCACAGTGTTTATACAACAACAACAGAATCAGACTCAAACCATTACCACAGTGTTTATACAACAACAACAGAATCAGATTCAAACCATTACCACAGTGTTTATACAACAACAACAGAATCAGACTCAAACCATTACCACAGTGTTTATACAACAACAACAGAATCAGACTCAAACCATTACCACAGTGTTTATACAACAACAACAGAATCAGACTCAAACCATTACCACAGTGTTATACAACAACAACAGAATCAGATTCAAACCATTACCACAGTGTTTATACAACAACAACAGAATCAGACTCAAACCATTACCACAGTGTTTATACAACAACAACAGAATCAGACTCAAACCATTACCACAGTGTTTATACAACAACAACAGAATCAGATTCAAACCATTACCACAGTGTTTATACAACAACAACAGAATCAGACTCAAACCATTACCACAGTGTTTATACAACAACAGAATCAGACTCAAATCATTACCACAGTGTTTATACAACAACAGAATCAGAGTCAAACCATTACCACAGTGTTTATACAACAACAACAGAATCAGAGTCAAACCATTACCCCAGTGTTTATACAACAACAACAGAATCAGACTCAAACCATTACCACAGTGTTTATACAACAACAGAATCAGACTCAAACCATTACCACAGTGTTTATACAACAACAGAATCAGACTCAAACCATTACCACAGTGTTTATACAACAACAGAATCAGACTCAAACCATTACCACAGTGTTTATACAACAACAGAATCAGACTAAAACCATTACCACAGTGTTTATACAACAACAACAGAATCAGACTCAAACCATTACCACAGTGTTTATATAACAACAACAGAATCAGACTAAAACCATTACCACAGTGTTTATACAACAACAGAATCAGACTCAAACCATTACCACAGTGTTTATACAACAACAGAATCAGACTCAAACCATTACCACAGTGTTTATACAACAACAACAGAATCAGACTCAAACCATTACCACAGTGTTTATACAACAACAGAATCAGACTAAAACCATTACCACAGTGTTTATACAACAACAGAATCAGACTGAAACCATCACCACAGTGTTTATACAACAACAGAATCAGACTCAAACCATTACCACAGTGTTTACACAACAACAACAGAATCAGACTCAAACCATTACCACAGTGTTTATACAACAACAACAACAGAATCAGACTCAAACCATTACCACAGTGTTTATACAACAACAACAGAATCAGACTCAAACCATTACCACAGTGTTTATACAACAACAACAGAATCAGACTCAAACCATTACCACAATGTTTATACAACAACAGAATCAGACTCAAACCATTACCACAGTGTTTATACAACAACAGAATCAGAGTCAAACCATTACCACAGTGTTTATACAACAACAACAGAATCAGACTCAAACCATTACCACAGTGTTTATACAACAACAACAGAATCAGATTCAAACCATTACCACAGTGTTTATACAACAACAACAGAATCAGACTCAAACCATTACCACAGTGTTTATACAACAACAGAATCAGACTCAAATCATTACCACAGTGTTTATACAACAACAGAATCAGAGTCAAACCATTACCACAGTGTTTATACAACAACAACAACAGAATCAGAGTCAAACCATTACCACAGTGTTTATACAACAACAACAGAATCAGACTCAAACCATTAACACAGTGTTTATACAACAACAGAATCAGACTCAAACCATTACCACAGTGTTTATACAACAACAGAATCAGACTCAAACCATTACCACAGTGTTTATACAACAACAGAATCAGACTCAAACCATTACCACAGTGTTTATACAACAACAGAATCAGACTAAAACCATTACCACAGTGTTTATACAACAACAACAGAATCAGACTCAAACCATTACCACAGTGTTTATATAACAACAACAGAATCAGACTAAAACCATTACCACAGTGTTTATACAACAACAGAATCAGACTCAAACCATTACCACAGTGTTTATACAACAACAGAATCAGACTCAAACCATTACCACAGTGTTTATACAACAACAACAGAATCAGACTCAAACCATTACCACAGTGTTTATACAACAACAGAATCAGACTAAAACCATTACCACAGTGTTTATACAACAACAGAATCAGACTGAAACCATCACCACAGTGTTTATACAACAACAGAATCAGACTAAAACCATTACCACAGTGTTTATACAACAACCGAATCAGACTCAAACCATTACCACAGTGTTTATACAACAACAACAACAGAATCAGACTCAAACCATTACCACAGTGTTTATACAACAACAACAGAATCAGACTCAAACCATTACCACAGTGTTTATACAACAACAACAGAATCAGACTCAAACCATTACCACAATGTTTATACAACAACAGAATCAGACTCAAACCATTACCACAGTGTTTATACAACAACAGAATCAGAGTCAAACCATTACCACAGTGTTTATACAACAACAACAGAATCAGACTAAAACCATTACCACAGTGTTTATACAACAACAACAGAATCAGACTCAAATCATTACCACAGTGTTTATACAACAACAGAATCAGACTCAAATCATTACCACAGTGTTTATACAACAACAGAATCAGACTAAAACCATTACCACAGTGTTTATACAACAACAACAGAATCAGACTCAAATCATTACCACAGTGTTTATACAACAACAGAATCAGACTAAAACCATTACCACAGTGTTTATACAACAACAACAGAATCACACTAAAACCATTACCACAGTGTTTATACAACAACAACAGAATCAGACTAAAACCATTACCACAGTGTTTATACAACAACAGAATCAGACTCAAACCATTACCACAGTGTTTATACAACAACAGAATCAGACTCAAACCATTACCACAGTGTTTATACAACAACAACAACAGAATCAGACTCAAACCATTACCACAGTGTTTATACAACAACAACAGAATCAGACTAAAACCATTACCACAGTGTTTATACAACAACAACAGAATCAGACTAAAACCATTACCACAGTGTTTATACAACAACAACAGAATCAGACTAAAACCATTACCACAGTGTTTATACAACAACAACAGAATCAGACTCAAACCATTACCACAGTGTTTATACAACAACAGAATCAGACTCAAACCATTACCACAGTGTTTATACAACAACAGAATCAGACTCAAACCATTACCACAGTGTTTATACAACAACAACAGAATCAGACTCAAACCATTACCACAGTGTTTATACAACAACAGAATCAGACTCAAACCATTACCACAGTGTTTATACAACAACAGAATCAGACTCAAACCATTACCACAGTGTTTATACAACAACAGAATCAGACTCAAACCATTACCACAGTGTTTATACAACAACAGAATCAGACTAAAACCATTACCACAGTGTTTATACAACAAGAACAGAATCAGAGTCAAACCATTACCACAGTGTTTATACAACAACAACAACAGAATCAGAGTCAAACCATTACCACAGTGTTTATATAACAACAACAGAATCAGACTAAAACCATTACCACAGTGTTTATACAACAACAACCGAATCAGACTCAAACCATTACCACAGTGTTTATACAACAACAGAATCAGAGTCAAACCATTACCACAGTGTTTATACAACAACAACAGAATCAGACTAAAACCATTACCACAGTGTTTATACAACAACAACAGAATCAGACTAAAACCATTACCACAGTGTTTATACAACAACAGAATCAGACTCAAACCATTACCACAGTGTTTATACAACAACAGAATCAGACTCAAACCATTACCACAGTGTTTATACAACAACAGAATCAGAGTCAAACCATTACCACAGTGTTTATACAACAAGAACAGAATCAGAGTCAAACCATTACCACAGTGTTTATACAACAACAACAACAGAATCAGAGTCAAACCATTACCACAGTGTTTATATAACAACAACAGAATCAGACTAAAACCATTACCACAGTGTTTATACAACAACAACCGAATCAGACTCAAACCATTACCACAGTGTTTATACAACAACAGAATCAGAGTCAAACCATTACCACAGTGTTTATACAACAACAACAGAATCAGACTAAAACCATTACCACAGTGTTTATACAACAACAACAGAATCAGACTAAAACCATTACCACAGTGTTTATACAACAACAGAATAAGACTCAAACCATTACCACAGTGTTTATACAACAACAACAGAATCAGACTCAAACCATTACCACAGTGTTTATACAACAACAACAACAGAATCAGACTCAAACCATTACCACAGTGTTTATACAACAACAACAACAGAATCAGACTCAAACCATTACCACAGTGTTTATACAACAACAGAATCAGACTCAAACCATTACCACAGTGTTTATACAACAACAGAATCAGACTCAAACCATTACCACAGTGTTTATACAACAACAGAATCAGAGTCAAACCATTACCACAGTGTTTATACAACAACAACAGAATCAGAGTCAAACCATTACCACAGTGTTTATACAACAACAACAACAGAAGAATCAGAGTCAAACCATTACCACAGTGTTTATACAACAACAACAGAATCAGACTCAAACCATTACCACAGTGTTTATACAACAACAGAATCAGACTCAAACCATTACCACAGTGTTTATACAACAACAGAATCAGACTCAAACCATTACCACAGTGTTTATATAACAACAACAGAATCAGACTAAAACCATTACCACAGTGTTTATACAACAACAGAATCAGACTCAAACCATTACCACAGTGTTTATACAACAACAGAATCAGACTCAAACCATTACCACAGTGTTTATACAACAACAACAGAATCAGACTCAAACCATTACCACAGTGTTTATACAACAACAGAATCAGACTAAAACCATTACCACAGTGTTTATACAACAACAGAATCAGACTCAAACCATTACCACAGTGTTTATACAACAACAACAGAATCAGACTCAAACCATTACCACAGTGTTTATACAACAACAACAGAATCAGACTTAAACCATTACCACAGTGTTTATACAACAACAACAGAATCAAACTCAAACCATTACCACAGTGTTTATACAACAACAGAATCAGACTCAAACCATTACCACAGTGTTTATATAACAACAACAGAATCAGACTCAAACCATTACCACAGTGTTTATACAACAACAGAATCAGAGTCAAACCATTACCACAGTGTTTATACAACAACAGAATCAGACTCAAACCATTACCACAGTGTTTATACAACAACAGAATCAGACTCAAACCATTACCACAGTGTTTATACAACAACAGAATCAGACTCAAACCATTACCACAGTGTTTATACAACAACAACAGAATCAGACTCAAACCATTACCACAGTGTTTATACAACAACAGAATCAGACTCAAACCATTACCACAGTGTTTATATAACAACAACAGAATCAGACTCAAACCATTACCACAGTGTTTATACAACAACAACAGAATCAGACTCAAACCATTACCACAGTGTTATACAACAACAACAGAATCAGATTCAAACCATTACCACAGTGTTTATACAACAACAACAGAATCAGACTCAAACCATTACCACAGTGTTTATACAACAACAACAGAATCAGACTCAAACCATTACCACAGTGTTTATACAACAACAACAGAATCAGATTCAAACCATTACCACAGTGTTTATACAACAACAGAATCAGACTCAAATCATTACCACAGTGTTTATACAACAACAGAATCAGAGTCAAACCATTACCACAGTGTTTATACAACAACAACAACAGAATCAAAGTCAAACCATTACCACAGTGTTTATACAACAACAACAGAATCAGACTCAAACCATTAACACAGTGTTTATACAACAACAGAATCAGACTCAAACCATTACCACAGTGTTTATACAACAACAGAATCAGACTCAAACCATTACCACAGTGTTTATACAACAACAGAATCAGACTCAAACCATTACCACAGTGTTTATACAACAACAGAATCAGACTAAAACCATTACCACAGTGTTTATACAACAACAACAGAATCAGAGTCAAACCATTACCACAGTGTTTATACAACAACAACAGAATCAGACTCAAACCATTACCACAGTGTTTATACAACAACAGAATCAGACTCAAATCATTACCACAGTGTTTATACAACAACAGAATCAGAGTCAAACCATTACCACAGTGTTTATACAACAACAACAACAGAATCAGAGTCAAACCATTACCACAGTGTTTATACAACAACAACAGAATCAGACTCAAACCATTAACACAGTGTTTATACAACAACAGAATCAGACTGAAACCATTACCACAGTGTTTATACAACAACAGAATCAGACTCAAACCATTACCACAGTGTTTATACAACAACAGAATCAGACTCAAACCATTACCACAGTGTTTATACAACAACAGAATCAGACTAAAACCATTACCACAGTGTTTATACAACAACAACAGAATCAGAGTCAAACCATTACCACAGTGTTTATACAACAACAACAGAATCAGACTCAAACCATTACCACAGTGTTTATACAACAACAACAGAATCAGACTCAAACCATTACCACAGTGTTTATACAACAACAACAGAATCAGACTAAAACCATTACCACAGTGTTTATACAACAACAACAGAATCAGACTCAAACCATTACCACAGTGTTTATATAACAACAACAGAATCAGACTCAAACCATTACCACAGTGTTTATACAACAACAGAATCAGACTCAAACCATTACCACAGTGTTTATACAACAACAGAATCAGACTCAAACCATTACCACAGTGTTTATACAACAACAGAATCAGACTCAAACCATTACCACAGTGTTTATACAACAACAGAATCAGACTAAAACCATTACCACAGTGTTTATACAACAACAACAGAATCAGACTCAAATCATTACCACAGTGTTTATACAACAACAGAATCAGAGTCAAACCATTACCACAGTGTTTATACAACAACAACAACAGAATCAGAGTCAAACCATTACCACAGTGTTTATACAACAACAACAGAATCAGACTCAAACCATTAACACAGTGTTTATACAACAACAGAATCAGACTCAAACCATTACCACAGTGTTTATACAACAACAGAATCAGACTCAAACCATTACCACAGTGTTTATACAACAACAGAATCAGACTCAAACCATTACCACAGTGTTTATACAACAACAGAATCAGACTCAAACCATTACCACAGTGTTTATACAACAACAGAATCAGACTCAAACCATTACCACAGTGTTTATACAACAACAACAGAATCAGACTCAAACCATTACCACAGTGTTTATACAACAACAACAGAATCAGACTCAAACCATTACCACAGTGTTTATACAACAACAGAATCAGACTCAAACCATTACCACAGTGTTTATACAACAACAGAATCAGACTCAAACCATTACCACAGTGTTTATATAACAACAACAACAGAATCAGACTCAAACCATTACCACAGTGTTTATACAACAACAACCGAATCAGACTCAAACCATTACCACAGTGTTTATACAACAACAGAATCAGACTCAAACCATTACCACAGTGTTTATACAACAACAGAATCAGACTCAAACCATTACCACAGTGTTTATACAACAACAGAATCAGAGTCAAACCATTACCACAGTGTTTATACAACAAGAACAGAATCAGAGTCAAACCATTACCACAGTGTTTATACAACAACAACAGAATCAGACTCAAACCATTACCACAGTGTTTATACAACAACAACCGAATCAGACTCAAACCATTACCACAGTGTTTATACAACAACAGAATCAGAGTCAAACCATTACCACAGTGTTTATACAACAACAGAATCAGACTCAAACCATTACCACAGTGTTTATACAACAACAGAATCAGAGTCAAACCATTACCACAGTGTTTATACAACAAGAACAGAATCAGAGTCAAACCATTACCACAGTGTTTATACAACAACAACAACAGAATCAGAGTCAAACCATTACCACAGTGTTTATACAACAACAACAGAATCAGACTCAAACCATTACCACAGTGTTTATACAACAACAACAGAATCAGACTAAAACCATTACCACAGTGTTTATACAACAACAGAATCAGACTCAAACCATTACCACAGTGTTTATACAACAACAGAATCAGACTCAAACCATTACCACAGTGTTTATACAACAACAGAATCAGACTCAAACCATTACCACAGTGTTTATATAACGACAACAGAATCAGACTCAAACCATTACCACAGTGTTTATACAACAACAGAATCAGACTCAAACCATTACCACAGTGTTTATACAACAACAGAATCAGACTCAAACCATTACCACAGTGTTTATACAACAACAGAATCAGACTCAAACCATTACCACAGTGTTTATACAACAACAGAATCAGACTCAAACCATTACCACAGTGTTTATACAACAACAGAATCAGACTCAAACCATTACCACAGTGTTTATACAACAACAACAGAATCAGACTCAAACCATTACCACAGTGTTTATACAACAACAACAGAATCAGACTCAAACCATTACCACAGTGTTTATACAACAACAGAATCAGACTCAAACCATTACCACAGTGTTTATACAACAACAACAGAATCAGACTCAAACCATTACCACAGTGTTTATACAACAACAGAATCAGACTCAAACCATTACCACAGTGTTTATACAACAACAGAATCAGACTCAAACCATTACCACAGTGTTTATATAACAACAACAACAGAATCAGACTCAAACCATTACCACAGTGTTTATACAACAACAACCGAATCAGACTCAAACCATTACCACAGTGTTTATACAACAACAGAATCAGACTCAAACCATTACCACAGTGTTTATACAACAACAGAATCAGAGTCAAACCATTACCACAGTGTTTATACAACAAGAACAGAATCAGAGTCAAACCATTACCACAGTGTTTATACAACAACAACAGAATCAGACTCAAACCATTACCACAGTGTTTATACAACAACAACCGAATCAGACTCAAACCATTACCACAGTGTTTATACAACAACAGAATCAGAGTCAAACCATTACCACAGTGTTTATACAACAACAGAATCAGACTCAAACCATTACCACAGTGTTTATACAACAACAGAATCAGAGTCAAACCATTACCACAGTGTTTATACAACAAGAACAGAATCAGAGTCAAACCATTACCACAGTGTTTATACAACAACAACAACAGAATCAGAGTCAAACCATTACCACAGTGTTTATACAACAACAACAGAATCAGACTCAAACCATTACCACAGTGTTTATACAACAACAACAGAATCAGACTAAAACCATTACCACAGTGTTTATACAACAACAGAATAAGACTCAAACCATTACCACAGTGTTTATACAACAACAACAGAATCAGACTCAAACCATTACCACAGTGTTTATACAACAACAGAATCAGACTCAAACCATTACCACAGTGTTTATACAACAACAGAATCAGAGTCAAACCATTACCACAGTGTTTATACAACAACAACAGAATCAGAGTCAAACCATTACCACAGTGTTTATACAACAACAACAACAGAATCAGACTCAAACCATTACCACAGTGTTTATACAACAACAGAATCAGACTCAAACCATTACCACAGTGTTTATATAACAACAACAGAATCAGACTAAAACCATTACCACAGTGTTTATACAACAACAACAGAATCAGACTCAAACCATTACCACAGTGTTTATACAACAACAACAGAATCAGACTCAAACCATTACCACAGTGTTTATACAACAACAGAATCAGACTAAAACCATTACCACAGTGTTTATACAACAACAACAGAATCAGACTAAAACCATTACCACAGTGTTTATACAACAACAGAATCAGACTCAAACCATTACCACAGTGTTTATACAACAACAGAATCAGACTCAAACCATTACCACAGTGTTTATACAACAACAGAATCAGACTAAAACCATTACCACAGTGTTTATACAACAACAACAGAATCAGACTAAAACCATTACCACAGTGTTTATACAACAACAGAATCAGACTCAAACCATTACCACAGTGTTTATACAACAACAACAGAATCAGACTCAAACCATTACCACAGTGTTTATACAACAACAACAGAATCAGACCAAACTGATAGGTTACTGGCACGGTCTTTAATGTCTCCTCAACATTGACCTGATTTCCAGTCACTGAGTTCTTTAAGAGAAAAAGTCAAGAGGTGTTATTGTGCGTTTTATTGTGTGTGTGTGTGTGTGTGTGTGTGTTATTGTGTGTGTGTGTGTTATTGTGTGTTTTATTGTGTGCGTGTGTGTGTGTGTGTGTGTGTGAGATTCTCACTGGTCTCTAAGGAGGATAACAACATCGTCTTCAAAGACTGCTTTAACAGCCTCAGAGCAACACACACACAAGCACGGACGCACACACACACACATATGTACATACATTCACAACTGTGAAAGAGACACAGAGAGAGAAAGGGAGAGTGAGCGAGAGAGAGAAAGGGAGAGAGAGGGAGAGAGACACAGCGAGAGAGAGAGAGAGAGAGACACAGCGAGAGAGAGAGAGAGACACAGTGAGAGAGAGAGAGACACAGCGAGAGAGAGAGAGAGACAGCGAGCGAGAGAGAGAGATACAGAGAGAGAGGGACACACGGCGAGAGAGAGAGAGAGATACAGAGAGAGAGAGAGAGATACAGCGAGAGAGAGACACAGCGAGAGAGAGAGAGACACAGCGAGAGAGAGAGAGAGAGAGAGACACAGCGAGAGAGAGAGAGACACAGCGAGAGAGAGAGAGAGAGACACAGCGAGAGAGAGAGAGAGACACAGCGAGAGAGAGAGACACA
>NC_088413.1:8478181-8480681 GCF_034236695.1 Oncorhynchus nerka | reverse complement strand
GGATGGTTACAGGGTTAATTCTGGATGGTTAAAGGGTTAATTCTGCTTGGTTACAGGGTTAATTCTGCATGGTTACAGGGTTAATCTGCATGGTTACAGGGTTAATTCTGGATGGTTACAGGGTTAATTCTGGATGGTTACAGGGTTAAATGTGCATGGTTACAGGGTTAATTCTGCATGGTTACAGGGTTAATTATGCATGGTTACAGGGTTAATTCTGGATGGTTACATGGTTAATTCTGCATGGTTACAGGGTTAATTCTGGAAGGTTACAGGGTTAATTCTGCATGGTTACAGGGTTAATTCTGGATGGTTACAGGGTTAATTCTGGATGGTTAAAGGGTTAATTCTGCATGGTTACAGGGTTAATCTGCATGGTTACAGGGTTAATTCTGGATGGTTACAGGGTTAATTCTGGATGGTTACAGGGTTAAATCTGCATGGTTACAGGGTTAATTCTGCATGGTTACAGGGTTAATTATGCATGGTTACAGGGTTAATTCTGGATGGTTACATGGTTAATTCTGCATGGTTACAGGGTTAATTCTGGAAGGTTACAGGGTTAATTCTGCATGGTTACAGGGTTAATTCTGCATGGTTACAGGGTTAATTCTGGATGGTTACAGGGTTAATTCTGGATGGTTAAAGGGTTAATTCTGCATGGTTACAGGGTTAACCTGCATGGTTACAGGGTTAATTCTGGATGGTTACAGGGTTAATTCTGGATGGTTACAGGGTTAATTCTGCATGGTTACAGGGTTAATTCTGCATGGTTACAGGGTTAATTCTGGATGGTTACAGGGTTAATTCTGCATGGTTACTGGGTTAATTCTGCATGGTTACAGGGTTAATTCTGCATGGTTACATGGTTAATTCTGGATGGTTACAGGGTTAATTCTACATGGTTACAGGGTTAATTCTGCATGGTTACAGGGTTAATTCTGCATGGTTACAGGGTTTATTCTGCATGGTTACAGGGTTAATTCTGGATGGTTACAGGGTTAATTCTTCTTGGTTACAGGGTTAATTCTGCTTGGTTACAGGGTTAATTCTGGATGGTTACAGGGTTAATTCTGGATGGTTAAAGGGTTAATTCTGCATGGTTACAGGGTTAACCTGCATGGTTACAGGGTTAATTCTGGATGGTTACAGGGTTAATTCTGGATGGTTACAGGGTTAATTCTGCATGGTTACAGGGTTAATTCTGCATGGTTACCGGGTTAATTCTGGATGGTTACAGGGTTAATTCTGCATGGTTACTGGGTTAATTCTGCATGGTTACAGGGTTAATTCTGCATGGTTACATGGTTAATTCTGGATGGTTACAGGGTTAATTCTACATGGTTACAGGGTTAATTCTGCATGGTTACAGGGTTAATTCTGCATGGTTACAGGGTTTATTCTGCATGGTTACAGGGTTAATTCTGGATGGTTACAGGGTTAATTCTTCTTGGTTACAGGGTTAATTCTGCTTGGTCACAGGGTTAATTCTGCTTGGTTACAGGGTTAATTCTGGAAGGTTACAGGGTTAATTCTGCATGGTTACTGGGTTAATTCTGCATGGTTACAGGGTTAATTCTGCATGGTTACATGGTTAATTCTGGATGGTTACAGGGTTAATTCTACATGGTTACAGGGTTAATTCTGCATGGTTACAGGGTTAATTCTGCATGGTTACAGGGTTTATTCTGCATGGTTACAGGGTTAATTCTGGATGGTTACAGGGTTAATTCTTCTTGGTTACAGGGTTAATTCTGCTTGGTCACAGGGTTAATTCTGCTTGGTTACAGGGTTAATTCTGGAAGGTTACAGGGTTAATTCTGCATGGTTACTGGGTTAATTCTGCATGGTTACAGGGTTAATTCTGCATGGTTACATGGTTAATTCTGGATGGTTACAGGGTTAATTCTACATGGTTACAGGGTTAATTCTGCATGGTTACAGGGTTAATTCTGCATGGTTACAGGGTTTATTCTGCATGGTTACAGGGTTAATTCTGGATGGTTACAGGGTTAATTCTTCTTGGTTACAGGGTTAATTCTGCTTGGTTACAGGGTTAATTCTGGATGGTTACAGGGTTAATTCTGGATGGTTAAAGGGTTAATTCTGCATGGTTACAGGGTTAACCTGCATGGTTACAGGGTTAATTCTGGATGGTTACAGGGTTAATTCTGGATGGTTACAGGGTTAATTCTGCATGGTTACAGGGTTAATTCTGCATGGTTACCGGGTTAATTCTGGATGGTTACAGGGTTAATTCTGCATGGTTACTGGGTTAATTCTGCATGGTTACAGGGTTAATTCTGCATGGTTACATGGTTAATTCTGGATGGTTACAGGGTTAATTCTACATGGTTACAGGGTTAATTCTGCATGGTTACAGGGTTAATTCTGCATGGTTACAGGGTTTATTCTGCATGGTTACAGGGTTAATTCTGGATGGTTACAGGGTTAATTCTTCTTGGTTACAGGGTTAATTCTGCTTGGTCACAGGGTTAAT
>NC_088413.1:8460681-8465681 GCF_034236695.1 Oncorhynchus nerka | reverse complement strand
GGTACAGAGAGAGAGAGGTACAGAGAGAGAGAGGTACAGAGAGAGAGAGGTACAGAGAGCGAGAGAGAGAGAGAGAGAGAGACAGAGAGAGAGAGAGAGAGAGAGAGACAGAGATAGAGAGGTACAGAGAGAGAGAGAGAGAGAGAGAGGTACAGAGAGCGAGAGAGAGAGAGAGAGAGAGACAGAGAGAGAGAGAGAGAGAGAGAGAGATAGAGAGGTACAGAGAGACAGAGAGAGAGAGAGAGGTACAGAGAAGGGCTGAATGATTATGTGTGCAATACCCATATCGCTCCATACAACAAACACTAGACTACGGTACCTCCTCCAATGAGGTTGGTCAGACAATACTGACCAATCACAAGCGGCCTCTCACTCTCTGCTTGGCATGCAAATACTGGCCAATCACTAGCGTCCCTTCAGTTAGATGCTGGTGAGGAGAGAAAGGTCTTCACCTCAGTTAGATGCTGGTGAGGAGAGAAAGGTCTTCACCTCAGTTAGATGCTGATGAGGACAGACAGGTCTTCACCTCCTTGACACTAACCCTAACCATACCCCTAACCATACCCCTGACCCTGACCCTGACCCTAACCCTGACCCTAACCCTGACCCTAACCCTGACCCTGACCCTGACCCTAAACCTGAACTTGAACCTGACCCTAACCCTGAACCTAACCCTAACCCTGACCCTAACCCTGAACCTGAACCTGACCCTGACCCTGACCCTAACCCTGACCCTAACCCTGATCCTGACCCTGACCCTAACCCTAACCCTAACCTTAACCCTGAACCTGAACCTTACCCTGAACCTTACCCTGACCATAACCCTGACCCTAACCCTAACCATGACCCTAAACCTGACCCTGACCCTAACCCTGACCATAACCCTGACCCTAACCCTGACCCTAAACCTAACCCTGACCCTAACCCTCAGTTAGATGCTGGTGAGGACAGAAAGGCCTTCACCTCAGTTAGATGCTGGTGAGGACAGAAAGGCCTTCACCTCAGTTAGATGCTGGTGAGGACAGAAAGATCTTCATCTCAGTTAGATGCTGGTGAGGACAGAAAGATCTTCACCTCAGTTAACCCTGACCCTGACCCTAACCCTGACCCTAACCCTAACCCTCAGTTAGATGCTGGTGAGGACAGAAAGGCCTTCACCTCAGTTAGATGCTGGTGAGGACAGAAATATCTTCATCTCAGTTAGATGCTGGTGAGGACAGAAAGATTTTCATCTCAGTTAGATGCTGGTGAGGACAGAAAGATTTTCATCTCAGTTAGATGCTGGTGAGGACAGAAAGATTTTCATCTCATTTAGATGCTGGTGAGGACAGAAAGATCTTCACCTCAGTTAACCCTGACCCTGACCCTAACCCTGACCCTAAACCTAACCCTAACCCTTAGTTAGATGCTGGTGAGGACAGACAGGTCTTCACCTCAGAGTGTCAGAAACCTGAGTGCTGCTAATGTTAATGAAACACATTGTGGTAAAGACCATCACGTTGATGACTGATAGAAACATGGTAAAGGTCATCATGTTGATGACTGATAGGAATGTGGTAAAGACCATCACCTTGATGACTGATAGAAACGTGGTAAAGGTCATCATGTTGATGACTGATAGGAACGTGGTAAAGGTCATCATGTTGATGACTGGTAGAAACATGGTAAAGGTCATCATGTTGATGACTGATAGAAACATGGTAAAGGTCATCATGTTGATGACTGGTAGAAACATGGTAAAGGTCATCATGTTGATGACTGGTAGGAACATGGTAAAGGTCATCATGTTGATGACTGGTAGGAACATGGTAAAGGTCATCATGTTGATGACTGGTAGGAACATGGTAAAGGTCATCATGTTGATGACTGGTAGAAACATGGTAAAGGTCATCATGTTGATGACTGATAGAAACATGGTAAAGGTCATCATGTTGATGACTGGTAGAAACGTGGTAAAGGTCATCATGTTGATGACTGATAGAAACGTGGTAAAGGTCATCATGTTGATGACTGATAGAAACGTGGTAAAGGTCATCACCTTGATGACTGGTAGAAACATGGTAAAGGTCATCATGTTGATGACTGATAGAAACATGGTAAAGGTCATCACGTTGATGACTGATAGAAACATGGTAAAGGTCATCATGTTGATGACTGATAGAAACATGGTAAAGGTCATCACCTTGATGACTGGTAGAAACATGGTAAAGGTCATCACCTTGATGACTGGTAGGAACATGGTAAAGGTCATCACGTTGATGACTGATAGAAACATGGTAAAGACCATCATGTTGATGACTGGTAGAAACATGGTAAAGGTCATCACCTTGATGACTGGTAGAAACATGGTAAAGGTCATCATGTTGATGACTGATAGAAACATGGTAAAGGTCATCACCTTGATGACTGGTAGAAACATGGTAAAGACCATCATGTTGATGACTGGACCAGACTCTGTTTAGGACACAGGCTGCACCGTGTAATCGCTAGGCTACGTGTTACATGTCTTTAAGGCACTTTGGCTCATGGATAATGAACAACCCTACTTCCTTGTACCTACATACACAACCTTCAGCTTCCTAATCCATCTGCAGCCTATGGCTGCCTGAATACATCATTAACTTAGGTTGTTTTTAAGAACTCATAATTGTTAAACAGGAAATATACACTCATGTTATTCATTAATTAATGAATAAGTGCTGTGCTTATAGCATATTAGATTTTGATGACCATGTTAAAAATGAATGTTTGTTAAAATGTTGATGCAATAATCCTTTATATCCGTCTCATCCGTCTTTCGGATGGGACGTTAAACGGGTGTCCTGACTCTCTTGACTCTCTCTCTCTACCTGCTCTCTCTCTTTTTCTTTTCTTTCCGACTTTTTCCACCAGGGGACCAGGAAAAATCACCTTGAGTACGTTTCAGTACTGTAGCTACATATCTGTGTGTGTGTGTGTGTGTGTGTGTGTGTGTGTGTGTGTGTGTGTGTGTGTGTGTGTGTGTGTGTGTGTGTGTGTGTGTGTGTGTGTGTGTGTGAAAGAGAGCACATGAAAGATTTTCTAAGTCTCCATACAGCGCTCAGATGGGGCTGATTAAAAACCAAAAGCCTTGGTATTCATCTGTGTTTGGGATTCACACACACACACACACACACACACACACACACACACACACACACACACACACACACACACACACACACACACACACACACACACACACACACACACAGCGGCCCCTGATGCCTTCTGTTCTAAATTTACACTCAGCACAAGGAGGAGAGGAGACAGGAGGAGAGGAAATGTAGGAGACAGGAGGAGAGGAAATGTAGGAGACAGGAGGAGAGGAAATGTAGGAGACAGGAGGAGAGGAAATGTAGGAGACAGGAGGAGAGGAAATGTAGGAGACAGGAGGAGAGGAAATGTAGGAGACAGGAGGAGAGGAAATGTAGGAGACAGGAGGAGAGGAAATGTAGGAGACAGGAGGAGAGGAATGGTAGGAGACAGGAGGAGAGGAAAAGTAGGAGACAGGAGGAGAGGAAAAGTAGGAGAGGAGAGGAAACGTAGGAGACAGGAGGAGAGGAAAAGTAGGAGACAGGAGAAGAGGAAAAGTAGGAGACAGGAGGAGAGGAAAAGTAGGAGACAGGAGGAGAGGAAATGTAGGAGACAGGAGGAGAGGAAAGGTAGGAGACAGGAGGAGAGGAAAAGTAGGAGAGAGGAAAGGTAGGAGACAGGAGGAGAGGAAAAGTAGGAGACAGGAGGAGAGGAAAGGTAGGAGACAGGAGAGGAAAAGTAGGAGACAGGAGGAGAGGAAAGGTAGGAGACAGGAGAGGAAAGGTAGACAGGAGGAGAGGAAAGGTAGGATACAGGAGAGGAAAGCTAGGAGACAGGAGGAGAGGAAATGCGGAGAGAGGGGGAGAAGAAAGGTAGGAGAAAGGAGGAGAGGAAAGGAAAGGAGGAGAGAGGGGGAGAGGAAAGGATGAGAGAGGAGAAGAAAAATAAGGGAAAGTAGGAGAGTTGGCAGAAGAAAGGATGGTAGGGGAGGATGGAGGATGGAGGGGAGGAGATAGAAACCTGAAGAAGAGGTAAAGATGAGAGAGAACAATGAGGGGAGGAGATAGAGACCTGAAGGAGAGGTATAGATGAGAGAGAACAATGAGGGGAGGAGATAGAGACCTGAAGGAGAGGTATAGATGAGAGAGAACAATGAGGGGAGGAGATAGAAACCTGAAGGAGAGGTATAGATGAGAGAGAACAATGAGTGGAGGAGATAGAAACCTGAAGGAGAGGTATAGATGAGAGAGAACAATGAGGGGAGGAGATAGAAACCTGAAGGAGAGGTATAGATGAGAGAGAACAATGAGGGGAGGAGATAGAGACCTGAAGGAGAGGTATAGATGAGAGAGAACAATGAGGGGCGTAGATAGAAACCTGAAGGAGAGGTATAGATGAGAGAGAACAATGAGGGGAGGAGATAGAAACCTGAAGGAGAGGTATAGATGAGAGAGAACAATGAGGGGCGTAGATAGAAACCTGAAGGAGAGGTATAGATGAGAGAGAACAATGAGGGGAGGAGATAGAAACCTGAAGGAGAGGTATAGATGAGAGAGAACAATGAGGGGCGTAGATAGAAACCTGAAGGAGAGGTATAGATGAGAGAGAACAATGAGGGGAGGAGATAGAAACCTGAAGGAGAGGTATAGATGAGAGAGAACAATGAGGGGAGGAGATAGAAACCTGAAGGAGAGGTATAGATGAGAGAGAACAATGAGGGGAGGAGATAGAGACCTGAAGGAGAGGTATAGATGAGAGAGAACAATGAGGGGAGGAGATAGAAACCTGAAGGAGAGGTATAGATGAGAGAGAACAATGAGGGGAGGAGATAGAAACCTGAAGGAGAGGTATAGATGAGAGAGAACAATGAGGGGAGGAGATAGAGACCTGAAGGAGAGGTATAGATGAGAGAGAACAATGAGGGGAGGAGATAGAAACCTGAAGGA
>NC_088413.1:8453181-8455681 GCF_034236695.1 Oncorhynchus nerka | reverse complement strand
AGGACTGATACGGTGGCAACATGTGGGTCTGATGTGGAATAGAAGGACTGGTAGGATGACAACATGTGGGTCTGAGTGATGTGGAATAGAAGGACTGGTAGGATGACAACATGTGGGTCTGAGTGATGTGGAATAGAAGGACTAGTAGGATGGCAACATGTGGGTCTGAGTGATGTGGAATAGAAGGACTGGTAGGATGGCAACATGTGGGTTGTGAGTGATGTGGAATAGAAGGACTGGTAGGATGACAACATGTGGGTCTGAGTGATGTGGAATAGAAGGACTGGTAGGATGGCAACATGTGGGTCTGAGTGATGTGGAATAGAAGGACTGGTAGGATGGCAACATGTGGGTTGTGAGTGATGTGGAATAGAAGGACTGGTAGGATGACAACATGTGGGTCTGAGTGATGTGGAATAGAAGGACTGGTAGGATGGCAACATGTGGGTCTGAGTGATGTGGAATAGAAGGACTGGTAGGATGGCAACATGTGGGTCTGAGTGATGTGGAATAGAAGGACTGGTAGGATGGCAACATGTGGGTCTGAGTGATGTGGAATAGAAGGACTGGTAGGATGGCAACATGTGGGTCTGAGTGATGTGGAATAGAAGGACTGGTAGGATGGCAACATGTGGGTCTGAGTGATGTGGAATAGAAGGACTGGTAGGATGGCAACATGTGGGTCTGAGTGATGTGGAATAGAAGGACAGGTAGGATGGCAACATGTGGGTCTGAGTGATGTGGAATAGAAGGACTGGTAGGATGACAACATGTGGGTCTGAGTGATGTGGAATAGAAGGACAGGTAGGATGGCAACATGTGGGTCTGAGTGATGTGGAATAGAAGGACTGGTAGGATGACAACATGTGGGTCTTAGTGATGTGGAATAGAAGGACTGGTAGGATGTCAACATGTGGGTCTGAGTGATGTGGAATAGAAGGACTGATATGTTGGCAACATGGGGGTCTGAGTGATGTGGAATAGAGGACTGATACGTTGGCAACATGTGGGTCTGAGTGATGTGGAATAGAAGGACTGATACGTTGGCAACATGTGGGTCTGAGTGATGTGGAATAGAAGGACTGATACGTTGGCAACATGTGGATCTGAGTGATGTGGAATAGAGGGACTGGTAGGATGGCAACATGTGGGTCTGAGGGATGTGGAATAGAATGACTGGTAGGATGACAACATGTGGGTCTGAGTGATGTGGAATAGAAGGACTGGTAGGATGACAACATGTGGGTATGATGTGGAATAGAAGGACTGGTAGGATGACAACATGTGGGTCTGAGGGATGTGGAATAGAAGGACTGGTAGGATGGCAACATGTCTGTCTGAGTGATGTGGAATAGAAGGACTGGTAGGATGACAACATGTGGGTCTGAGGGATGTGGAATATAGGGACTGGTAGGATGGCAACATGTCTGTCTGAGTGATGTGGAATATAAGGACTGGTAGGATGACAACATGTGGGTCTGAGTGATGTGGAATAGAAGGACTTGTAGGATGACAACATGTGGGTCTGAGTGATGTGGAATAGAAGGACTGGTAGGATGACAACATGTGGGTCTGAGGGATGTGGAATAGAGGGACTGGTAGGATGACAACATGTGGGTCTGAGTGATGTCAGAGTTTCATATATTTTTTGTCTTTCACTTGTCTTTTTCTGTTTTGACTGTTGTGCAATATGCTCACCGGACAGTTTATTAGGTACACCACCCTGTTCACTAAAATGGATCACTCCTACAGACAGGAAGTCAACTGGCTGGGGCCTGCTATAAAAACCAAGCAGACAGGCATCGAGGCATTTAGTTACTGTTTGATTGGACATTAGAATGGACAAAAACGAGTGACCTAAGCGACTTTGAGTGTGGAATGATGGTCGGCGCCGCCAGATCCACTACCTCAGAAACGGACACCCTTTTCACACACGACTGTGTCTAGGGTTTACCAAGAACGGTGCGACTAACAAAAGACATCCAGTCAGCAGCAGTCCTGTGGGTAAAAACAGCTGGTTGATGAGAGAGGTCCAAGGAGAATGGTAGGAATGGTTGGAGCTAACAGGAGGGCCACAAACAGACACATGGAGGTGCACTACAACCAACAGTAGGTTGAGCTAACAGGAGGGCCACAAACAGACACATGGAGGCACTACAACCAACAGTAGGTTGAGCTAACAGGAGGGCCACAAACAGACAAATGGAGGCGCACTACAACCAACAGTAGGTTGAGCTAACAGGAGGGCCACAAACAGACACATGGAGGCACTACAACCAACAGTAGGTTGAGCTAACAGGAGGGCCACAAACAGACAAATGGAGGCGCACTACAACCAACAGTAGGTTGAGCTAACAGGAGGGCCACAAACAGGCACTACAACCAACAGTGGGTTGCAGAACGGCATCTCAGAACGCACGACTCGTTGGTCCTTGTGAAGGACGGGCTACTGGTCCTTGTGAAGGATGGGCTACTGGTCCTTGTGAAGGATGGGCTACTG
>NC_088413.1:8440681-8445681 GCF_034236695.1 Oncorhynchus nerka | reverse complement strand
CCTTAATGATGTTCTACTGTAACTACTGGTACCATTTACCTGTAACTACTGGTACCATTTACCTGTAACTACTGGTACCATTTACCTTAATGATGTTCTACTGTAACTACTGGTACCATTTACCTGTAACTACTGGAACCATTTACCTTAATGATGTTCTACTGTAACTACTGGTACCATTTACCTGTAACTACTGGTACCATTTACCTGTAACTACTGGTACCATTTACCTTAATGATGTTCTACTGTAACTACTGGTACCATTTATCTGTAACTACTGGTACCATTTACCTGTAACTACTGGTACCATTTACCTGTAACTACTGGTACCATTTACCTTAATGATGTTCTACTGTAACTACTGGTACCATTTACCTGTAACTACTGGTACCATTTACCTTAATGATGTTCTACTGTAACTACTGGTACCATTTATCTGTAACTACTGGTACCATTTACCTGAAACTACTGGTACCATTTACCTGTAACTACTGGTACCATTTACCTGAAACTACTGGTACCATTTACCTTAATGATGTTCTACTGTAACTACTGGTACCATTTACCTGTAACTACTGGTACCATTTACCTGTAACTACTGGTACCATTTACCTTAATGATGTTCTACTGTAACTACTGGTACCATTTACCTGTAACTACTGGTACCATTTACCTGTAACTACTGGTACCATTTACCTGTAACTACTGGCACCATTTACCTTAATGATGTTCTACTGTAACTACTGGTACCATTTACCTGTAACTACTGGAACCATTTACCTTAATGATGTTCTACTGTAACTACTGGTACCATTTACCTAATGATGTTCTACTGTAACTACAGGTACCATTTACCTTAATGATGTTCTACTGTAACTACTGGAACCATTTACCTTAATGATGTTCTACTGTAACTACTGGTACCATTTACCTTAATGATGTTCTACTGTAACTACTGGTACCATTTACCTGTAACTACTGGTACCATTTACCTGTAACTACTGGTACCATTTAACTGTAACTACTGGTAACATTTACCTGTAACTACTGGTACCATTTACCTGTAACTACTGGTAACATTTACCTGTAACTACTGGTACCATTTACCTGAAACTACTGGTACCATTTACCTGTAACTACTGGAACCATTCACCTGTAACTACTGGTACCATTGACCTTAATGATGTTCTACTGTAAATACTGGTAACATTTACCTGTAACTACTGGTACCATTTACCTGTAACTACTGGTACCATTTACCTGTAACTACTGGTACCATTACCTGTAACTACTGGTACCATTTATCTGTAACTACTGGTACCATTTATCTGTAACTACTGGTACCATTTACCTGTAACTACTGGTACCATTTACCTGTAACTACTGGTACCATTTACCTTAATGATGTTCTACTGTAACTACTGGTACCATTTACCTGAAACTACTGGTACCATTTACCTGTAACTACTGGTACCATTTACCTGTAACTACTGGTACCATTTACCTTAATGATGTTCTACTGTAACTACTGGTACCATTTACCTGAAACTACTGGTACCATTTACCTGTAACTACTGGTACCATTTACCTTAATGATGTTCTACTGTAACTACTGGTACCATTTACCTGAAACTACTGGAACCATTTACCTTAATGATGTTCTACTGTAACTACTGGTACCATTTACCTGAAACTACTGGTACCATTTACCTGAAACTACTGGTACCATTTATCTGTAACTACTGGTACCATTTACTTTAATGATGTTCTACTGTAACTACTGGTACCATTTACCTGTAACTACTGGTACCATTTACCTTAATGATGTTCTACTGTAACTACTGGTACCATTTACCTGAAACTACTGGTACCATTTACCTGTAACTACTGGTAGCATTTACCTGTAACTACTGGTACCATTTACCTGTAACTACTGGTACCATTTTCCTTAATGATGTTCTACTGTAACTACTGGTACCATTTACCTGTAACTACTGGAACCATTTACCTTAATGATGTTCTACTGTAACTACTAGTACCATTTACCTGTAACTACTGGTACCATTTACCTGTAGCTACTGGTACCATTTACCTTAATGATGTTCTACTGTAACTACTGGTACCATTTACCTGTAACTACTGGTACCATTTACCTGTAACTACTGGTACCATTTATCTGTAACTACTGGTACCATTTACCTGTAACTACTGGTACCATTTATCTGTAACTACTGGTACCATTTACCTGTAACTACTGGTACCATTTACCTGTAACTACTGGTACCATTTACCTGAAACTACTGGTACCATTTACCTGTAACTACTGGTACCATTTACCTTAATGATGTTCTACTGTAACTACTGGTACCATTTACCTTAATGATGTTCTACTGTAACTACTGGTACCATTTACCTGTAACTACTGGTACCATTTACCTTAATGATGTTCTACTGTAACTACTGGTACCATTTACCTTAATGATGTTCTACTGTAACTACTGGTACCATTTACCTGTAACTACTGGTACCATTTACCTGTAACTACTGGTACCATTTACCTTAATGATGTTCTACTGTAACTACTGGTACCATTTACCTGTAACTACTGGTACCATTTACCTGTAACTACTGGTACCATTTACCTTAATGATGTTCTACTGTAACTACTGGTACCATTTACCTGTAACTACTGGTACCATTTACCTGTAACTACTGGTACCATTTACCTTAATGATGTTCTACTGTAACTACTGGTACCATTTACCTGTAACTACTGGTACCATTTACCTGTAACTACTGGTACCATTTACCTGTAACTACTGGTACCATTTAACTGTAACTACTGGTACCATTTACCTGTAACTACTGGTACCATTTACCTGTAACTACTGGTACCATTTACCTTAATGATGTTCTACTGTAACTACTGGTACCATTTACCTTAATGATGTTCTACTGTAACTACTGGTACCATTTACCTGTAACTACTGGTACCATTTACCTTAATGATGTTCTACTGTAACTACTGGTACCATTTACCTTAATGATGTTCTACTGTAACTACTGGAACCATTTACCTGTAACTACTGGTACCATTTACCTGTAACTACTGGAACCATTTACCTGTAACTACTGGTACCATTTAACTGTAACTACTGGTACCATTTACCTGTAACTACTGGTACCATTTACCTGTAACTACTTGTACCATTTACCTTAATGATGTTCTACTGTAACTACTGGTACCATTTACCTGTAACTACTGGTACCATTTACCTTAATGATGTTCTATTGTAACTACTGGTACCATTTACCTGTAACTACTGGTACCATTTACCTTAATGATGTTCTACTGTAACTACTGGTACCATTTACCTTAATGATGTTCTACTGTAACTACTGGTATCATTTACCTGTAACTACTGGTACCATTTACCTGTAACTACTGGTACCATTTACCTTAATGATGTTCTACTGTAACTACTGGTACCATTTACCTGTAACTACTGGTACCATTTACCTTAATGATGTTCTACTGTAACTACTGGTACCATTTACCTTAATGATGTTCTACTGTAACTACTGGTACCATTTACCTGTAACTACTGGTACCATTTACCTGTAACTACTGGTACCATTTACCTGTAACTACTGGTACCATTTACCTTAATGATGTTCTACTGTAACTACTGGTACCATTTACCTGTAACTACTGGTACCATTTACCTTAATGATGTTCTACTGTAACTACTGGTACCATACCTTTGATGTTCCTACTGGTACCATTTACCTGTAATGATGTTCTACTGTAACTACTGGTACCATTTACCTGTAACTACTGGTACCTTAATGATTTACTACTGTAACTACTGGTACCATTTACCTTAATGATGTTCTACTGTAACTATGGCAATTTACCTGTAACTGGTACCATTTACCTTAATGATGTTCTACTGTAACTACTGGTACCATTTACCTTAATGATGTTCTACTGTAATTTACTGGACTGGTACCATTTACCTGTAACTACTGGTACCATTTACCTGTAACTACTGGTACCATTTACCTGTAACTACTGGTACCATTTACCTGTAACTACTGGTACCATTTACCTGTAACTACTTGTACCATTTACCTTAATGATGTTCTACTGTAACTACTGGTACCATTTACCTTAATGATGTTCTACTGTAACTACTGGTACCATTTACCTGTAACTACTGGTACCATTTACCTTAATTATGTTCTATTGTAACTACTGGTACCATTTACCTGTAACTACTGGTACCATTTACCTTAATGATGTTCTACTGTAACTACTGGTACCATTTACCTGTAACTACTGGAACCATTTACCTGTAACTACTGGTAACATTTACCTTAATGATGTTCTACTGTAACTACTGGTAACATTTACCTGTAACTACTGGTACCATTTACCTTAATGATGTTCTACTGTAACTACTGGTACCATTTACCTGTAACTACTGGTACCATTTACCTTAATGATGTTCTACTGTAACTACTGGTACCATTTACCTTAATGATGTTCTACTGTAACTACTGGTATCATTTACCTGTAACTACTGGTACCATTTACCTGTAACTACTGGTACCATTTACCTTAATGATGTTCTACTGTAACTACTTGTACCATTTACCTGTAACTACTGGTACCATTTACCTTAATGATGTTCTACTGTAACTACTGGTACCATTTACCTTAATGATGTTCTACTGTAACTACTGGTACCATTTACCTGTAACTACTGGTACCATTTACCTGTAACTACTGGTACCATTTACCTGTAACTACTGGTACCATTTACCTTAATGATGTTCTACTGTAACTACTGGTACCATTTACCTGTAACTACTGGTACCATTTACCTTCATGATGTTCTACTGTAACTACTGGTACCATTTACCTGTAACTACTGGTACCATTTACCTTAATGATGTTCTACTGTAACTACTGGTACCATTTACCTGTAACTACT
>NC_088413.1:8430681-8435681 GCF_034236695.1 Oncorhynchus nerka | reverse complement strand
CTGTGGAGAGACAAGAGAAAGAAGAAGAGAGGAGAACTATGTCTCTCTCCAGACAAGAGAGAAGAACGAGGAGAGACAAGAGAACTGGAGAGACAAGTCCTCCTGAAGAGAGAACGAGGAGAACTGTGTCTGGAGAGACAAGACAGAAGAGGAGAGAGGAGAGAACTGGAGAGACAAGATAGAAGAACGAGGAGAGACAAGAGAGAACTGTGTCTCTCTCCAGAGACAGAGAGAACGAGGAAGAGAGGAGAACTGTGTCTCTCTCAGTCTTCCTGACAGAGAACGAGAGGAGAGAGAGAGAACTGTGTCTCTCTCCAGACCTCCTGACAGAGAGAACAAGAGAGAGGAGAACTGTGTCTCTCTCCAGTCCTCCTGACAGAGAGAAAGAGGGGAGAACTGTGTCTCTCTCCAGTCCTCCTGACAGAGAGAACGAGGGGAGAACTGTGTCTCTCTCCAGTCCTCCTGATAGAGAGAACGAGGGGAGAGACAAACTGTGTCTCTCTCCAGTCCTCCTGACAGAGAGAACGAGAGAAGAGAGGAGAACTGTGTCTCTCTCCAGTCTTCCTGACAGAGAGAACAGAGGAGAGAGGAGAACTGTGTCTCTCTCCAGTCCTACTGACAGAGAGATCGAGAGGAGAGAGGAGAGACTGTGTCTCTCTCCAGTCCTCCTGACAGAAGAACGAGGGAGAACTGTGTCTCTCTCAGTCCTCCTGACAGAGAGAACGAGGGGAGAGAGGAGAACTGTGTCTCTCTCCAGTCCTACTGACAGAGAGAACGAGGGGAGAGAGGAGGGCCTTCTATGCCATCAAAAGAAACATAAAATTCAACATACCATTTAGGATCTTGCCAAAAAACAACTTGAATCAGTTATAGAACCCATTGTCCTTCATGGTTGTGAGGTCTGGGGTCCGACACCAACCAAGAAGTCACAAAATGGGACAAACACCAAATTGAGACTCTGCATGTAAAATTCTGCAAGAATATCCCCCATGACAACGAAAACACCAAATAATTCATGCAGAGCAGAATTAGGCCGATACCCGAATTATCAAAATGCAGAAAAGAGCCGAAATTCTACAACCATCGAAAAGGAAGAGATTCCCAAACCTTCCAGAACAAAGCCATCACCTAAGAGAGATGAACCTGGAGAAGAGTCCCCTACAGAAGCTGGTCCTGGGGCTCTGTTCAGAGACAAAACACAAGAGCCCCAGGACAGCAGACAAGAACCCAAGAGAAAACATGAAGATAATTACTTGACATATTGGAAAATAATGAACAAAAAGATAAAGCAAACTAGAATGCTATTTGGCCAAACAGAAGGCAGAATACCTGACCACTGGACTGACCCAAACTTAAGGAAAACTTTGACTGGACAGACTCAAGTGAGCAAGCCTTGGGGGGTGGATGTGACAAGGGGGAAGATGGGGACAAGAGGATGAAGTGTTGGGGAGGACAAGGATGTGTGTGTTGGGGTGGATGGGGTCAGGGATGTGTGAGTTGGGGGTGGATGGGGTCGGGAGGATGTGTGTGTTGGGGGTGGATGGGGTCAGGGATGTGTGTGTTGGGGTGGATGGGGTCAAGGGATGTGTGTGTTGGGGAGTGGAGGGACGGGAGATGAAGTGTTGGGGGGTGGATGGATTCGAAGGGTGTGTGTGGAGGGTGGATGGGGTCAGAAGGTGTGGTGTTGGAGGTGACAAGAGGATGAATGTTGGGGTGGATTGGGTCGGGGGATGTGTGTGTTGGGGGTGGATGGGGTCGGGGGGATGTGTGTGTTGGGGGTGGATGGGGTCGGGGGGGATGTGTGTGTTGGGGGTGGATGGGGTCGGGGGATGTGTGACTGGAGAGGATGGGAGAGGGGATGTGTGGTTGGGGGTGGATGGGACAAGAGATGTGTGTGTTGGGGGTGGATGGGGTTGGGGGACAAGAGTTGAATGGGGTCGGGGGGATGTGGAGTTGGACAAGGATGGGGACTGGGGATGTGTGTGTTGAGGGGGATGGGACAAGAGGATGGTGTGTTGGGGGTGGATGGGGTCAAGGATGAGTGTGTTGGGGTGGATGGGGTCAAGGGAGAAGTGTTGGGGGTGGATGGGAGGGTTGATGTGTGTGTTGGGGGGTGGATGGACAAGAGAGTGTGTTGGGGGTGGATGGGGTCAAGAGAGAAGTGTTGGGAGTGGATGGGGTCGGGGACAAGAGGATGTGTGTGTTGGGGTGGATGGGGTTGGGGGGATGTGTGTGTTGGGGGTGGATGGGACAATGTGTGTTGGGGGTGGATGGGGTTGGAGGGAGACAAGTTGAGAAGGATGGGGTTGGGGGGATGTGTGTGTTGGGGGTGGATGGGGTCAGGGATGTGTGTGACTGGAGGGTGGATGGGGTCGGGGGGATGTGTGTGTTGGGGGTGGATGGGGTCGGGGGTGTGGAGTGACAAGGGTGGATGGGGAGGGACAAGAGAGTGTTGGGGGTGGATGGGGTCAAGGGATGTGTGTGTTGGGGTGGATGGGGTCGAAGAGGATGTGTGTTGGGGGTGGATGGGGTCAAGGGAGAAGTGTGTTGGGGGTGGATGGGACAAGAGAGAAGTGTGTTGGGGGTGGATGGGGTCGGGGGGAGTGACAAAAGAGAATGGGGCGGGGTGGTGTGACAAGAGGATGGGGTCGGGGGTGGTGTGTTGGGGGTGGATGAAGTCGGGGGGTGTGTGTTGGGGGTGGATGGGGTCGGGGGATGTGAGTTGAGGGTGGATGGGGTCAAGGGATGTGTGTGTGTTGGGGGTGGATGGGGTCGGGGGTGTGTGTTGAGGGTGGATGGAGTCGGGGGGTGTGTGTTTGGGGACAATGGGGGGGAGGGATGTGATGTTGGGAACTGTGTGTGTTGGGGGTGGATGGGGTTGGTGGGTGTGTGTGTGTTGGGGTGGATGGGGTCGGGGGGATGTGTGTGTTGGGGGTGGATGGGGTCCTCCTGTGTTGGGGTGGATGGGAACGGGGGATGTGTGTGTTGGGGTTGGATGGGGTCGGACAGTGTGTGTTGGGGGTGGATGGGAGGGGGATGTGTGTGTTGGGGTGGATGGGGTCAGGGATGTGTGTGTTGGGGGTGGATGGAGAATGTGTGTGTCTGGATGGGGTCGGGGGGATGTGTGTGTTGGGGGTGGATGGGGTCGGGGGATGTGTGTGTTGGGGGTGGATGGGGTCGGGGGTGACATGTGTGTTGGGGGTGGATGGGGTCGGAGAATGTGTGTGTTGGGGGGTGGATGGGGTCAGAGATGTGTGTGAGGGGGTGGATGGGGTCGAACTGTGTGTTGGGGGTGGATGGGGTCCTCCTGACAGGGGGTGGATGGGGTCGGGGGGATGTGTGTGTTGGGGGTGGGTGGGGTCCTGACATGTGTGTGTTGGGGGTGGATGGGGAACTGTGTGTTGGGGGTGGATGTCCTGTGTGTGTTGGGGGTGAATGGGGTCGGGAGGATGTGTGTGTTGGGGGTGGATGGGGTCAAAAGATGTGTGTGTTGGGGTGGATGGGGTCCATGTTGGTTTGGGGGTGGATGGGGTGATGTGTGTTATAGAACCCATTGTGGATTCATGGGTGTGTGTGTTGGGGGTGGATGGGGTCCAACCAAGTGTGTGTTGGGGGTGGATGGGGTCAAATTGGACTCTGCATGTGTATGTTGGGGGTGGATGGGGTCGGGGGGGATGTGTGTGTTGGGGGTGGATGGGGTCGGGGGATGTGTGTGTTGGGGGTGGATGGGGTCGGGGGATGTGTGTGTTGGGGGTGGATGGGGTCGGGGGGATGTGTGTGTTGGGGTGGATGGGGTCGGGGGGGATGTGTACAACCATGGGGTCGGGGGATGTGTGTTCCCAAATGGGGTTGGGGGTGTGTAACAAAGGATCACCTACAGGGGATGTGTGTGTGGAGGGTGGATGGGGTCCCCTACATGTGTGTGTTGGGGGTGGATGGGGTCGGGAGGATGTGTGTGTTGGGGGTGGATGGGGTCAGGGATGTGTGTGTTGGGGTGGATGGGGTCGGGGGGATGTGTGTGTTGGGGGTGGATGGGGTCGGGGTGTGTGTTGTTGGGGGTGGTGTGGGGGGTGGATGGGGTCGGGGTGTGTGTGTTGGGGGTGGATGGGGTCGGGGATGTGTGGGGTGTGTGTGGGGGTGGATGGGGTGTTGGGGGGGTGTGTGTGTTGGGGGTGGATGGGGTTGGGGGGGATGTGTGTGTTGGGGGTGGATGGGGGGGGATGTGTGTGTTGGGGGTGGATGGGGTCGGGGGGATGTGTGTGTTGGGGTGGATGGGGGGGGGGATGGTGTGGGGGGTCGGGGGATGTGTGTGTGTTGGGGGTGGATGGGGTCGGGGGATGTGTGTGTTGGGGGTGGATGGGGTCGGGGTTGGGGGTGGATGGGGTGTGTGTGTTGGGGGTGGATGGGGTGGGGGGGATGTGTGTGTTGGGGTGGATGGGGTCGGGGGGTGTGTGTTTGGGGGTGGATGGGGTCGGGGGGGTGTGTGTGTTGGGGGTGGATGGGGTCGGGGGGTGTGTGTGTTGGGGGTGGATGGGGTCGGGGGATGTGTGTGTTGGGGGTGGATGGGGTCGGGGGGGTGGATGTGTGTGTTGGGGGTGGATGGGTCGGGGGGATGTGTGTGTTGGGGGTGGATGGGGTCGGGGGGGTGTGTGTTGGGGGTGGATGGGGTGGGGGTGTGTGTGGGGGTGGATGGGGTTGGGGGTGAGGGTGGGGGTGGATGGGGGGGGATGTGTGTGTTGGGGGTGGATGGGGTGGTGTGTTGGGGGTGGATGGGGTCGGGGGATGTGTGTGTTGGGGGTGGATGGGGTCGGGGGGATGTGTGTGTTGGGGGTGGATGGGGTCGGGGGATGTGTGTGTTGGATGGGGTCGGATGTGTGTGTTGGGATGGGGTCGGAGGATGTGTGTGTTGGGGGTGGATGGGGTCGGGGGGATGTGTGTGTTGGGGGTGGATGGGGTCGGGGGGATGTGTGTTGGGGGTGGATGGGGTCGGGGGGTGTGTG